>NW_025884219.1:0-54831 GCF_002878395.1 Capsicum annuum
ATCTACTCCTAAAATTGCAGGTGATTTCGGATTGATTTGAGGGGTGTCAGATTTTTGAGTGTTCTCCATAATCTTGAAGATTTGAAGATGTTCATGAGCTTGAAAATGGGTCTTAAAGATAGAGATGAAATTTGAGATAAAAAAAGTAATGGATTTTGTTCTCTATCTTGACGGAAAGCTAATATTAAAATTTGAGACAATTTCATGAAGAATTGAAGAAGTTGTAAAATTTGGGTGTTTTTGAGTACTTCATGTGTTCTAGGTGTTCTTGAGGAAGAAGTAGTAAACAAAGGTACAATGGATTTAAAACCCCAAATAGAAATTATTGAAAGATATTTTTAATCAACAATTGGATAAGGTGGGGCCCAAGGGAGTACAAAATAAAGAATCTGAAGATTTGAAGCAAAAAAGAATTTCAGTCCCCATATCAAGAACCACGTGGCCCAATAATGAAGCGACATAACAACTCCTCTTGTTGTGTCAGTGTCTGCATCATTCAGTAGCCTATCCCCACATCAGCTACAGCCAGCAAAGGCGCACGAGCATTTTACAATATGACTTATGCATCCAGTCGTTTCCAATATGGCTTATGTGTGGCTTCTGCCCCTCTAACAACTCCAACCATTTTCCAAACGGCTCCAGTGCCTCCAAAAAAGGCATAGGAGCTCCAGCAAATGACTTTAAGCCTTATCCAGTAGCCAGTCACAATTTTAAAGGATTTTTTCAAGTTTTTCTCCATGAATTTTAATTCAACTTCTCAAATTATTTTTTTAGTTCAAATCTTAGTAAATTAGTTTCTTTTTATTAATTTTTTCTTTTCTTTGGCTTCAAACTTGATTTTAATTAGTTGACTACCCTACTAAATATTATCAAGTTCTTTGAGTATGATTTTCTCTTTCGTGCTAATTTCTTTCTTGTGCTTTTCTAGTATTGTTTCATTGATTAGTTTTGTTGATTCAAGTCTATTAGATTTTTATTGAGTCATCCTTTCTTTAGTTAACAAAAATTCATTCTATCCTTAAGGTTAGTTTGGGACTTTTGGTAAGCGATTTATCGAATTGAGTAGCAACTTTTTGGATCCTTGAGTGGTAAAATGATAGAGTGTGTAAATGTATTTGGGTTGTGATGTCCAAGCACAAGGAGTGTAAATATGAGTGATGGTAAGGAATTTTTACTGTTAATCTTATTTGCTAATTTCTTATGTACTTGAAGTTATAAAGAGGTATGACATCTATAAATACAAGGGTATGAGATCCCAACTTGAAATTACCAATCTTGTTTATGAAAGCTAGTGGTGAAAAGTATGAAACATGGGAATTTATGATGGATGAAATCTTTGCTAGATACAACTATTCGCAAGAAAGGAAGATGGAAGTAGTTCTTGGAACCTTTGAAAGGAAACTTGTCATCTTTTGGAAGAATTATAGCAAGTGAGAAAAGAAGAAGGGAAGATTGTCATCTATTGGGAGAATTATAGCAAGTGAGAAAAGGAGAAGGGAAGCTTGATTATTACTAGAAATGCATTGAAAGAAAATTTCAGGTACCATTACCCTAGAACTAGTGAAAAAAAATATTGAAAAATCAAAGACACTTCCCAAATGAAGGAGTAATTTTCAAAGAAACAGCCTATACTTAAGGATTTAAAGAATTTTCTAGCCTATTGGACCAAGTGGATTGGCTTGCCTAATGACATGCGAGTGGGAGCTTTGTTTCAAGGTAAAGAACATCGTTCTTAGGAGCCTCAAGGTACAATAGTTGAACTTGACACTTTCAAAATTTCAATTGAACAAAGTGTGAGTGATAGTTTATTTTCATGTGAGCTTATTAATTCTTTGCAATATAGTAATGATGTATTTGCTGAGAGTATATGTACACTAGTTTATCCTTTTGATGACCGAATTGACTCTTCTTATAAGATCTATTTATGTTCACCTGGTGTTGACATTAGTTTCTTGAATGATATTATTTTGTCAAGTGATTCTTTCTCATATATTGATAATATCTTCGTTGAGAGTGTTTATTCACTAGTTGATTCTAGTCATGAACGAATTGATTGTCTTTGCAAAATTGATTTGTGTCCACCCAGTGTTGAAACTTATGATTTGATTGATGGAACATTGTCATGTGAAATATATTTTGATCAACTTCTTTGTGATTCTAGTTCACTAACTAAAGAATTTTATGATTTGATTAATGAGCCTTGAATTAGTGATGATATTGATAAAGTTGGTCATTTGAAAAGGAATGATTCCTTGATCATATCTCATGTTGAAGATCTGGTTGCTTGTTTTGCCCATAGAATTCATGTGATTGAAACTACCTTAAAAATGACTTTTTTTTAGAATGAGATTACACGCTTTAATTCTTCATCTTTCATTGATTTTTCTCTTTTAAGTATAATGTCTTGTTTGATTATGATGGGATCACTCTTAGTTTGGTGCCCAGTGGTGTGAATGGTTAATGTAATGTAGCTCTACCTAAAGTTTATTTGTATGATGACCCACTATAGAATGTTGAAGAAGAAGTTCTTTTTGCTTGCAAATTGATACTTATTCTTTGGATTCCTAATTTTAGTAGTATGCTTGATTGTGTTCTTGAATTGAATAATGATCTTGAAAATGAGGACACCATGGATGAAGTTATTTTGTGTGACAGCTTTATTACTACTTATTTGCATATGATGGTTCTCATTCTCAAATGAGGAGCATATATCATGTCATGAGGGGTTATAATAGGCTACTTGGTTTTTTCTTAACCGAAATGTATGGATATTCTTTCCTTTTAATCTCAGTGACACTTAAGATGTGTTTGGGTTAGTAATACCGCCTCAAAAGTTAGACTGTCTTGAAATAGCGGATCTTTTGTGCTATATGCTTACTAGAACCAATGTTACCTTACATAATGCATATAATTTTGATATCACTGGTTCCTTTAAAAAAAGGCAGCTCGGTGAACTAAAGCTCCCGCTATGCGCTAAGTCTGAGGAAGAGCCCCACCAAAAGGTTGTATTGTATGCAACCTTACCTTACATTTCTGTCAGAGGTTGTTTTAAAGGCTTGAACCTGTGACCTCTTGGTCACATAACAATTACTTTATCAGTTTCTCCAAGTCACTTCTTCATTGGTTCCTTTAAGATACTTTTATTTTTTAATACTCTATATAGTCAAGTTCTCTGTGCAATTGAGGTTATATTATTTAGGACGATAGTAGTTGATACTTGGCCATATCACAATTTTATGAATTCTTAACATGTTGATATATTTTTACCACTAACACTGACCCTTATGCCATGCAGTCCTTTTCTTTTTCTTTTCCCTGTGGTTTTGCAAGGTTCGAGTATGAGGATAAATATTTTTCAAGAAATGGGGAATTATGCATGCAAGCCAAGCCAAGATAATGAGTTCAGAGCTTTGGAATAAGTCAATAATGTGGAGGCTTGAAACAAAGGTTTGAATATTATAAATTTGTTAAAATAAAAGTACAAGGCTCCACGCGGAAGACTACTCAAAGAGGGAAAAGAGGCTATGGGCGCAAAGTGGCTTGTAATGGTATAAAAATTTGATAAAATATGTTAAATTTGTGATTTTGTGTGATTTAACTATTTTATCCCTCCCCGTAGTTGCATTATGGTAGTTCTAGGATGTGGGAGTGATTGGCATAGTTTTCGATGCATTTTGGTAACATTTATGCCATATTGTAGTTTTTGATGGCTTCGAAAGCCTTATTTTAGACTTATGGGAATATCTTTTGATTCGTGCAATGAATGGTTGGACGGACTGGACCAGCATCTCCAGAATATTGATTCTAGACTAGGTAGACCTTTGGTTTGGGTCTCGGTGCACCCGAGCTCATTTCAACCTATTGATTGAAAAGTGAGAAAATTGGAAATGTTGGTGTGGTACCCACATTTGGTCAAAACATCCTAGGATGGAAAATCCGACTTTGCTAGAAGATCAAGAATATCAATTTTAGGGTCTTAACATATTTGGTGGGATTTTATAGCTTTTAAATCTCATTTTGATACTCGATTTGGAAATTGCAATTTTGAATTTTGGGGGTCAACTTTTTTAAAATGATGTTTTTTTAAACTTAGACTTCTCCAACGCGTTTGGAATATCATGTTTAGTATGGTTGCATAGTTCGTTTATATATATCGTACTCCGAACAAATCTCAGATACCCCATCGAAATTCAGATTGACTTTAAAAAAACTGCTGCTATAGCAGATTTTCTGCTATAAATTGCAGATTTTCCCCTCTTTTTTGGCCATTTTGCTCATTTTTCATCTTGCCTCTTGGGAGTTAAACCTTAAAATAGTATGGGAGATTAAAAGTGAACTCGTGGGAGCTTTGGAAGCTAGATTAACACTTATTTCTTGATATTATTATGGATTTAAGGTAAGATTTCATTCTTTTCTACTCTAATTCCTTGATTAATTTCTCAAAACTCCAAAAATCTTAGAGCTTGATTTTAAATTCTAATTTTACTTCTTTTCACTTGAATAATATTTTTATCTTATAATTACTAGTTTTTCCATCAATTTAATCTTCAAAACAATTCTGATTGTTGATTTTAACATGAATTTTAAAGATTTTACCCTGTAATGCTTAAGAATATTTTTCTTCAATTTAAACCTCATTTTTTACTCGATTTAATTTGGGTTTTCAGCTGTAGATTTCTAAAAATATGAGGAACATCTTTTTGAAGTAAATTCCAATTTTGCCTCTCATTTTTGAAAATCCATTCCGGATGTCCGTTTTGACCCCGAACCAAAAGTAGTTAGTATGGTTGTCTTTGATTTTATTTTGATGTATAGATTTCATATTTGATATTATTAGTGGAGTTTGAGATTATTCGTGAAAAGTAAGATCGTGGGTTCGAAGTGTAGTAGACTGGTTTTGACTTTTGAGGTATGTTGTGACTTAACTCTTTTAGACTGGGATGGATAGTAAATGATGGCACAAAATGTATGTTAAGGGTGAAAACTAATCATGAAAAATGGCTATTTATGTATTGTGCCCATGTGGGGGCCTATATATAATGTAATTGTTGAATTTGAGATGTTATACGATATGTATGACCGTATGAGGTCCTATGTGACGTTGATAGCCTTAAATATATGTGAATAATTGTATTGTGTTGTTGAAATGCCTAATTTGGTACCATTTTTGTATTATGATATATTCATACTTGCTGTTATATGAGACATGTGGAAATTTATGAATAAAACAAGAATAATGAGTGGATATTGGCACACATGGTTGTGAAAATGTATTATTGTGGTAGGTTGTGGAAATATATCATTGTGATTGGTTGTGAGCATTAGATCCTCATATCATACTCATTCATGAAACATTGGTACCACCATGGCAACATCTGAGAAATAATAGTAACACATTTAATAAAACCCTCCTCGAGGGAAGTGTCGAGAAGGAGATATTGTAACACCTTATAATCCCCCCAAGAGATATACCGAGGAGGAGATATTAGATATGTGGATTGTATATGTATTGACGAACCCCCCATGGATCCTGCGTTGGGAGGATTACCTCTGTAGGTGTATATGGGAATTGTGCGATGATCCCAGAGGTTGTGCAATGACCTCGTACATCATCATCAACATTATATACATTGCACTTAGTTTATTGTGTTTATATTATTTTGTATTACCATATTGACTTGTCATTTATGTAATTTTCTTATCTTTTTTTACTTATATTTGATGATCTTGTATATACATATTGCCCCTTATTCTACTTATATGTGATATAATGCATACTTATGTTCTATCTAGTTGTGATGTTGTAATATATGTGATATATTAGAATTTTTAGTACAAGCGGTGTGGACTACCGTTGTGGGACAATTTCTGATTGCAGGTGACGTGCCCTTAGTATATATTTTGTATGCTTTATTTACAACTTTGCTTGGTTGGCCTATGATACCTATTGAACACAAGTGGACTGTACTCTTGCCTACAGTGCCTTTTCAGTGCAGGTCCTAGCTCGAGTGCGCCTCATCTTGCTTGACTTAGGCAATTGTTGGAGATTCTAAGGTAGAGGTAGGATATTCATGTGTTTACAGTTTACCTTTATCTTTCTATAGTATTTATGTCTTTATTAGTATTAAGAGATAGATACCATCCCTTTGTGGTTATTTTTCTATTGTATTTGACTCCTGGATTGTATTAGATGTTCTTACGCTATTGACACCTGGTTTTGGGCATGATTGATAATTTGGATAAATTTATTCCGCATTATTATGATGACCTATATGGTTCAGCTTTGAATTAGAAGCCTCACCTTGAGCATTTCTATCCTTTTATTTTTCCTTCTTGTATTAGTTTGGCTGATAGGTTTACTTGTCAAGGTACATTGCGACAAGTGTCATTATGACCCTCAATTTTTTGGACAAATTGGTATCAGGGCAGTCAAGTTTCATTGGTCTCAACAACGTAAGAATGGGATGTCTAATAAAGTTTTGTAGATCGGTAGGTAGACGTCCGTATCTAATCTTCTCGAGGCTATAGGACATCTTTAGAAAATTTTCCTTATTTTATTCTTCATCATGTGAAGTTCTTTTATACCTTGTGTTCTGAGTTATGTTTCACTCTTTCTATGATTATAGGTGTTGCTTATACAACTTATTAGTTGAGAGTTATTGCGTGATATTGTGGAGATCATTTATCAATTGTAGGCCTGTTGATGCTTCTGAGTTGTCATAGGATTAGTTTGTTGATGCCTTTCTGGACAGATTCGTGTCTTTCAGTTTAAGGAATTGAATACATGACGAGTTTGATCATTTGGAGCAGGGCCCCATGACAGTTGTTGAGTATGAGGCATGCTTCTATGTTGTCTACAAATATTTCTATTACATTATTTCCATCGAGTTTGAGAAAATTCAAAAGTTTGTAAAGGGTTTGGATGTTTCCCTTCAGTTCGCTACATCTCATATGGCTGTGTTTGGGGATTCTTTCTAGTGTATAGTGGATCATACTAAAACGACAGAGGGTATTTTTAGTGCATCTAAGGGTAGCGCCAAGAAGGTGCATCATTTTGGAGATTTCAGAGGTCAGTGTCCTGGTGGTAGAGATTTTAGAGGTTCTAGTGGATATTAGTGTAGGCCAGTGCAGACGACCATTCAGAGTTTAGGTGTTGGACTTTCTAGTTTAGTAGTTTAGAGTGGCCGTTCGATCCTAGTTGTTCCTTCTTCTGTTGAGGCTGGCTATAGAGAATGTTATGTGCATGATTAGATTCGCCATGTGGCCAAGGACTATCCTTGCCATGTGTTTAGAGATACTCTCATTTCAGTTATGAGAGGTAGGGGTTCTACCAGAGGCATGAGAGGTAGAGGTAGTGGAGCTCGTGGTGGGGGTTGTGGGGCTTCTCAACTAGTTGGTAGTCGAGGATAGTGTTATGTTATACTAACCAGACCAAAGGTAGAGGCTTCGAATATTATGATAACAAATATCATTCTCATTTCTTTCAGACCTACATCTGTATTATTTGATCCCAGATTGACTTACTCCTATGTGTCTATGTATTTTACTTTGAGTTTTGATTTTTGTTTGTAAGCCTCTTGCCATACTTATTCATGTATCTACCCTGGTAGGTGATTCTTTAGTGGTGGAGTCTTTTATTAAGCGTGAAACTTTGGTAGACTTGCTTGCGTTAGATATGATTGATTTTGATGTTATTTTAGGTATGGATTGGTTGGCTCCTTATCATGTTATCCTAGATTGTTATGCCAAGACCGTGACTTTAGCTTCGTCGAATGTGCCAAATATAGCTTAGAAGGGTGCACTTTATTCAGTTCCTAAGAGGTTCATATCTTATGTTCAGGCTTGTAAATTGGTTGAGAAAGGATATTTATCTTAATTGGCCTATATCCATGACACTAGTGTTGTTTGACCCTCTTTCTTGGATTCTATTCGTGTTATTTGTAAGTTCATGGATGTGTTCCCTATGGACTTGTATGGTATGCCTCTAGATTGAGATATTGATTTGCTATTGATGTTAAGCCGAGAACAAAGCCCATTTCTATTCCTCCTTATATGATGGCCCTAATAGAGTTAAAGGACCAGTTGCAGAAGTTGTTGGACAAAGGATTTATCTTAATAAGTGTTTCACCTTGGGGTTTGGCTGTCTTGTTTATGAAGAAGAAGGATAGGTCTATGCGGATATGTATTGATTATCAACTGTTGAATACGGTGATAGTCAAGAATAGGCATCCTCTTCCTCGCATTAATGATTTGTTTGATCATCTTAAGGGTGTTGTGGTATTTTTAAAGATTGATTTTTGGTCTGGTTATCACCAGTTGAGGATTAGAGCTTTGAATTTTTCAAAGACATTTTCTTGGACTCGATTATAGTCATTATGAGTTTTTGGTCATGTTCTTTAGGTTGACCAATGCCCCTGCTACGTTCATGAAGTTAATGAACTGGGTGTTTTGACAGTATCTCGACCCCTTTGTTATTGTGTTTATAGATTATTTCTTGGTGTATTCTTAGAGTGAGGTTGAGCATGAGGAACATTTTTGGATTGTGGTTTAGAGATTGAAGGATGAGAAGTTGTATACCAAGTTTTCTAAGTTTGAGTTTTGGTTGGAGTCTGTTTCTTTCTTGGCTTATGTGGTGACTAAAGATGGTGTTATGGTTGTTCTAGCCAAGATTGTCGTGGTTCTTGATTAGGATAGACCTATTTCACCTATTAAGATTTGGAGTTTTGTTAGCTTAGTAGGCTATTATCTTTATTTTGCTCAGGGTTTCTCTTCTATTGCAGCTCCATTGATCAAGTTGACCAAAAAATATTTCTTTTTAGTAGTCCAATTCTTGTGAAGTGATCTTTCAAAAGCAGAAGGATTTATTGACTTTAGCCCCTATCTTGACTTTGCCAAAGGAGGGCATGGGTTTTACTATCTTTTGTAATACTTCAGGTGTTGGGTTAATGCAGGAGGGCAAGGGATTCCGTATGCGTCTCATCAATTGAAGCCTCATAAGAAGAATTATCCTACGCATAATTTGGACTTGTACGCAGTTGTGTTTGGCTTGAATTTGTGGGGGACTACTTGTATGGAGTCCGTTGTGAGATCTTTTCTGATCATTGTGCCTTCAGTACTTCTTCACCCAACAAGATATTAATATGAGGCAGCGTATTTGTCTTGAGTTGCTTATGGATTATGACTTGACTATTCTCTACCATCCGAGCAAGGCTAATGTGGTTATGGATGCCTTGATCTGAAAGTCGACTAGCATAGGTAGCTTGGTGCATTCTTTGACCCAAGAGAGGCCTTTAGCCTTAGAGGTTCAGTCTTTACCTAGCCAGATAGTTAGGTTTGATATTTTGATACTAGGGCATGTTTTGGCATTTGTGGAGGCTAGGTCTTCTTTGATGGAGTAGATTTGAGCTCATCATTTTAATTATGTTAGATTGAGGTTGATTCAAGATAAGGTATTGAGTGGGGAGGCTGAGGAAGCCTTACTTGATTCAAATGGAGTTTTGAGTATTGGGTGGCCTAGTTTATGTGCCAAGAGTAGGTGATTGGATTAGTTTAATATTGGAGGAGGTCCATTGTTCAAGATATTCTATCCATCCAGGTGTGACTAAGATGTATTATGATCTGAGGCAGTATTACTGGTGGGGTGGTATGAGGCGAGATGTAGTAGATTTTTTGGCTCATTATCTATATTGTCAGAAGGTGAAGGCCTAGATATGAGACCTGTCGGGTTGCTTCAGAGGTTACCCATTCCCAAGTAAAAGTGGGAATGGATCACTATAGACTTCATGATTGGGTTGCCTTAAAATTCTCGTGGTTCTAGCAGTGTTTGGGTCATCATGTATCGATTGACCAAGTCATCTCATTTTATTTTCATTCAGGTCTCATTCAGTGCTGAGAGGTTGGCCTATATCTACATTTATGAGATTGTGCGACTGTAGGGTGTGCTGGTGTCCATTATTTTAAATCGAAGTTCTGTGTTCACATCTCACTTTTGAAAGACCTTTCAGGATGATTTAGGTACTTAGGTTAATCTTAGCGTAGCATTTCACCCTAAATTGATGGTCTGTCATAGCAGACTATTCAGGTTTTTGAGGATATTCTCTGTGCTTGTGTGATATATTTTGGTGGCCAGTGAGAGCAGTATTTGTCTTTAGCAGAGTTTGCATATACTAATAGATACCATTCCAGTATTGATGTGGCTCCTTTTAAGGCATTGTATGGTAGTCTTGGTCCCTCCCTAATGGATTGGTTGGATGTTTTAGAGGTGAGACCTCGAGGTACAAACTTGCTTCATGAGTCTTTGGATAGAAACCAAGTTATTCAGGATAGATTTAGAGCGGCTCAGAGTTGGCAGAAGTATTATGCTGATTGTAGTCTTCTTGCCTTGAGATTTAGTGTTGTTGATTGTGTCTTTCTTTGAATTTCACCCATGAAGGGTGTGATGAGGTTTGGAAAGAGGGGCAAGCTTAGCCCCAGGTGTATTAGTCCATTTGAAATTCTTTTAACTATTGATGATATAGCTTATGAAATTGCTTTTCCCCCTGTTCTTTCAACTGTTCATTCAATTTTTCATGTTTCTATGCTTTGCCATTACATTCCGGATAAGTCTCATGTCATTCGTTGGGAGTTGGTTCAGCTAGATGAATAGTTGTCCTTTGTTGAAGAGCCGGTCTTCATTTTGGCTAGGGATGTTAGGCGGTTGCGCTCTAGAGTGATGTCTCTAGTTAAGGTCCAGTGGCGAAATCAACCTGTAGATGAGGCTACTTGGGAGGTCGAGTATGATATTCGTAGTTCTTACCTCAGCTCTTCATTAATTCAGGTATTTCTATGCCTCAGTTCGAAGACAAACTAGATTTTTAGTGGTGGATGATGTAACGATCTAAAAATTTGATGAAATATGTGAAATTTGTGATTTTGTGTGATTTGACTATTTCACCCCTTCCCGTAGTTGCATTATGGTATTTCTAGGGTGTGGGAGTGATTGACGTGATTTTCGATGCATTTTGGTACCATTTATATGAAATCATTTTTATGGCTTCGAGAACCTTATTTTAGACTTATGGGGATATCTTTTGATCCGTCCGACGGATAGCTTAACGTACTGCACCAACAGCTTTAAAATATCAATTTTAGGTTGGTAGACCTTTGGTTTGAGTTTCGGTGCATCCGAACTCATTTTTATCCATTGATCAAAAAGTTGGAAAATTGAAAATATGGGTGTGGGACCCACATTTGATCAAAACGACCTTGGATGGAAATTCGACTTTACCAGCAGATTTAAAATGTCAATTTTAGGGTGTTAACATATTTTATGTGATTTTACAGCTTTTAAATCTCATTTCAATCCTCGATTTGGAAATTGCGATTTCGAATTTTAGGGGTCAACTTTTTGAAAATGATGTTTTTACGAAAATTTGACTTCACCAATGCATTAGGATCGTCGAATTTAGTGTGGTTTCATAGTTCGTTTGTATATATTGTACTCCGAATGAATCTCGAGCACCCCGTCGAAGTCTGAATTACTTTAAAAATGCTGATATAGCAGATTTTCGGCTATAATTGTAGATTTCCCTCTTTTTTTGGGTCATTTTATTCATTTTCATCTTGCCTCTTGGGAGTTAAATCCTAAAATAGTGTGGGAGCTTAAAAGTGAACTTGTGGGAGCTTGGGAAGCTAGATTAACACCTCTTTGTTGATTCTATTATGGATTTAAGGTAAGATTTCATCCTTTTCTACTCTAATTCCTTGATTAATTTCTCAATAACTCCAAAAATCTTAGGGCTTGATTTTAAACCCCAATTTCACTTATTTTTACTTGAATAATATTTTTATCTTATAATTACTAGTTTTTATCAATTTAACCTTCAAAACAACTTCGATTCTTGATTCTAACTCGGATTTCAAAGATTTTACCTGATAAAGCTTAAAAATACTTTTTCTTCAATTTGAACCTTGATTTGACTTAGGTTTTCAGTTGTAGATTCCTAAAAATATGGAAAACATATTTTTGAAGTAAAGTTTCAATTTTTCCTTTCTTTTTTGGAAATCGATTTTGGGGGTCCGTTTTGACCCCGAATCAAAAGTAGTCAATATGGATGTTTTTGATTTTATTTTGACATGTAGATTCCATATTTGATGTTGTTCGTGGAGTTTGAGATTGTTCTGAAAAGTAAGGTCATGGGTTTGAAGTGTAGCGGATTGGTTTTGGCTTTTGAGGTTGGTTATGGCTTAACTCTTTCAAGCTGGGCAGGGTAGTAAATGATGGTACAAAATGTATGTTAAGAGTGAGAACTAATCATGAAAAATGGCTATCTATGTGTTATGTCATTGTGGGGGCCTATATTTAATGTAATTATTGAATTTGAGATATTATGTGATTTGTGTGACCGTGTGGGGTCTTATGTGATGTTGATAGCCTTGAATATTTATGAATAATTGTATTCTATTGTTGAAATGACTAATATGGTACCATTGGTGTATTATGCTATATTCATACTTGTTATATGAGATATGCGGAAATTCATGAATGAAACGGGAATAATGAGTGGATATTGGCTCACGTGGTTACGGAAATGTATTATTGCGGTTGATTGTGGAAATATATCATTGTGATTGGTTGTGAGCATTACATCCTCATATCATACTCATTCTTGAAAAATTAGTACCATTATGGCAACATCTGAGAGACACTGGTAACACCTTTTATAAAACCCTCCCCGAGGAAAATATCGGGGAAGAGATATTGTAACACCTTATGAAACGCTCCTCGAGGAATGTGATGGGGAGGAAGTATGAGATATATGTATTGTATACGGGTTGAAAAACTCCCCATGGATCCTGCTTTTGGAAGCTTGCCTCCATATCTGTATACAGGGATTATGCGTTGATCCCGGAGGTTGTGCGACAACCTCATACATCATCATCATCATTATTGTACTTACTTCATTGTGTTTATATTATGTTGTATTGCTTTATTGACTTGTCAATTATTTAATTATCTTAACTTCTTTTACTTGTATTTGATGATCTTGTATATGCATGTTCTCCCTTGTTCTACTTATATGTGATATAATGAATACTTGTGTTCAATCTAGTTGTGATGTTACAATATATGTGATATATTAGAACTGTTAGTGCAAGCGGTGTGGGCTAACGTTGTGGGGCAATTTCTGATTATAGGTGATGTGCCCTTAGTGTATATTTTGTATGTTTTATTTACTACTTTGCTTGGTCATCCTATGATACCTACTGTGTATAAGTGGATCGTACTCATGCCTACTGCGCCCTTTCGGTGCAGGTCCTAGATTGAATGTGCCTCAGCTTGCTTAAATCGGGCGATTGTTGGAGCTTCCAAGGTAGCGGTTGGACATTAATGAATACAGAGTTCACCACTATCCACTATCTTTCTATAGTAGTTATGTCTTTATTAGTATTCGAAGACAAATATTATTCCTTTGTGGTTATTTTTTATGTATTTGACTCCTGGATTGTATTAATAATTCTTACACTATTGACACCTGATTTTAGGCATGATTGATATTTTGGATAAGTTTTTTTTGCATTGCTATGTTTACTTGTATGGTTCAGCTTCATTCTAGAAGCCTTAGCCTGAGCATTTCTATCCTTTCCTTTTTCCTTTTTATATCAGTTTGGGTGATAGGCTTACTTGTCAAGGTATGCCACGATAATTGCCATCGCAACCCTCATTTTTTTGGATTGTGACATTGCTATTCTTTAAATATAAGCATCTTGACTAGTCAAGAAGACCCTTATTTCATTAAGGGTATTTTTCTAATTATTTACTTGGTCTATAAATCATAGAATAACTCATTTTAGAGGCAGGCTATTCTTGATATGAGATTTTTAAACGGTGAAACACTTGTGAGGTATGACTAAGGCTTTGTTTATAATGAATGTTGATAGGATTGCTTTCTTCAAGATATCATTCTCTTGAGGGTGTCTCAATTATATAGGTGCTTGTTTGGATTAATAATAGGAGGTTTGGACTTTTGTATAGTCGTTGTTGCCTATTAAATCCTTACTTGTGTCTTGCTTTTATAAATTGGTAATTATTGTAACTCTGTATTTGAGGGTATTGGTTTTGATATGGCCCTTGTTCTTAATTCATTTCTATTTATTGTCGATCTTTTATCTTTAATTTTGTGTTCTTAGATTTAGCATTTTTTATCGTCTTGCGCATATTCCATATTATATCATAAAATTAGTAAAATCTTTTAAATTTCACTGTTGCATCATAATTTTTAGTTTATTTCATCTTAAGTGTCTAATATGTATATGCCATAAACTAGTTATTTCATTATTCTGATCAGACTTCTCCAAGATAAGTTATCTCAACTGACATGTAATAACCTGAAGTGCAAAGTTTTTCTTTTTATGTGTTTTGATCATTTACGCTTCCCTGTAGTTGTTACATGCTGGTTATAAAGTATGGGGATGATTGACACGATCCCCGATGTATTCGAGAATTATTTGAGAGTGTTTGAGACTCTTCATGGTTGTAAAAGCCATTTGCTTGTCTTCGGTCAATATTTTGTGTTTCAAGCTTCTGATAGTAATTTAGACATTTCGATTATATTTGGAATGTCTATTTTGGGGTAGAAGTAGGGTTGTCTTGGGTTCAAATCCTTTTTTTTTTGCATTTCAACCTTTCATTTAAAAACTAGTTAAAATATTCTTTTAGGGGACTCAAAGTCCAATTTGTTATAAATGACCTCTTTTTGAAAAAATCAACATTGTCTTTGAGTCCAGAGCATCAAGAATAGCCTAGTAGCATAGAGGTTTGTTCCAATGGGATCCTGAATATACTCTAAGGATTGTTTGGAGATATTTCTTTACTTGAAAAATCTTCTAATGCAGCGTTTTCTAGTGCATCAGGCTTTTCATTATGATCCGTGGACATATATCACAATTGCAAGCCCTGATGACTTCCTTCATCGTGTTCGCATAGAGGTGGTAGCATAATCATGATACGTTAATCAACGGATCAAGTTAAGATTGACTATTGTGGTTATGAGGCCCTTCCATCGCGATTTTGATAACCAACTTAAGCCTCGATCGGTGTTGACACTCGCGATCGCGAAGTGGGGACTACAATTACGAGGTACTATTTGCACTTTTCAATTTTAGCGATTTCCATCATTTTTGGACTTTGAGGCTTTGGTTAAAGGCAATTTCTAGGGTTTTCTTCACCATTCTAGATTGGGTTAGATCCAAACTCATTTTCTCAATAAATCCCATTGATTATATCTCCAAAAATACCTTAATTTTTCAATTTCAAAATGGATTTTTGAGTTTTTGTTGGTAAAGTTTTAAATTGGTTTATCTTAAATTTGAGCCTCTTTTTAACCATTTTCAAGTGGGCTTTAATATATAGGTTCCTATTGTTATGAGAAACATGTTTCTAAAATAAATTCTAATTTTACTATGCTTATTTTTTAGCTCATTCTCTAAAGTATTTTTGGACTCATTTTAAAAATAGTTGATATGGGTATCATTGACTTTCTTTTAATAAGTAGATGATGTTTTTAAAAGTTTTAGCTCATGTCGAGACCGCTCAAGAAGGAAAAACACCATGTTGAAGGTTCTGGGATTGGTTTTTGACTTATCAAGATAGGTTATGGCTTAACTTTCTTTAGACTTAGTTGGGTGGGTACGAACATGTAAAGCATGATATGTGGGGTGCCGATATATCCGTAGAATTTATATTGCAAGATCACTATTATTATTGTGTGTCTGTGTGGGGGTTTATTTGCATATTGTTGTTGAATTGAGATAATATTTATTGTGTTTTGCCAGAGTGAGGAATATCTTGATATCATAGGCCTCTTTTCCAAATACATTCAAAAATTAAAAAATGCTGAAAAGCTAAAAGAACCTAAAAATAAGCCCATCTAAACACTATTTTATTAACTTTTCTTTACATTTTCAGGATTTGGATAACCTACTAAGATTGGGTTGAAGTAGGTGCCATTATGTCCTTAATTTTAGGGCTGTGAAAAATTTAGTACCTGAGTCAGGTTCATCGGTCTCATAATTGTAAGAGAAGGATATCTAGTAGTCTTACAGATTGGTAAGCTGACGTTCGTATCTATCATCGAAAGGGTATAAGATGTCTTTAAGAAACATTCCTTATCATATGAGTTGTTCATACCCTATATTCTAAACTTATATTTCATTCTTTCTGCACAAAGTGAGGACTATTCTAGACATATTGAGGAAAAGTAAGCCATCATCTTCTATTAGGACCCCAATTAAGGGGTAAGGCAGGGGTTGAGGATGATTAAAAGGTAGATGAAAGGCAAGGAGCTGCCATAGTTAAAGGACATACTAGCATTGCCTCTCTTAAGCCTGAGATTGACTATACTAAGGATGATTACTAGATAGAGAATGTAGGTCTTTCTTAGGTCCCGTAGGGTTTAGCTAATACCCTGTTATTATAGGATTTATTTCTTTGCTTTTTAAGTTGTCTAGAATGTGTTTCTCAAGCTAGTGTTCTTTCAAGTGTGTCGGGTGTTTATACGACTTCAAGAGGTATTCATCCACCACGACAAGCTTCTACTTATGGTATTTCTCTTTAGGGGTTCAACCATCTTCTATAGTTCTCTCTCGAGTTGATTCATTTCCTATTAGGCTTATTTTTCCTTCTATTACTTTAGCCCTTGTGATGTCTTCTAAAGATTAGAATAAAATTAAGATATTTATTTGCTTGGATTCTCCTATGCTTAGTGTCTTCATTGGAGGATACCTATGAGTTTTTGCTTGACTGTCAGGAGAAGTTACATAATCTCAGATCCCTTGAGTCCCATCGAGTTGCTTATATTAATTACCAGTTAATTGATGTAGCTAAATAGTAGTGGAGGTATTGTCTTAGTCGCAGACCATTGGGTTTGCCTGCTATTATATGGATTCAGTCTTTTAGGTTTTTTTGGTGAGGCTCGTGCCTTATAATTTGAGGGATCAGATGAGAAATTAGTTTGACCACCTAGAGTAGGGCTCCATGACTATTGCTGAGTGTGAGGCATACTTTCATGCATTATCTAGGTATTCTGCAGCCATTATCTCTACTGAGTCAGAGAGGATTAGGAAGTTTTTCAAGGGATTGATAAGTTTTTATCATTTGGCTACAACTCATATGGTGGTGTCAGGAACTTATTTCCATAGTATAGTCTAGCATACCAAGATGCTTAAGTCGATTTGTCAAGGTACTCAGAGTGTTAGTGCTACTACAAAAATCTGTCATAGGTTAAGTCCAGTGGACATGTATCCCAAGGTAGTTATTTCTTAAGCATGGGGTTCTTGTGGTTATCATGGTAGACAAGTGCATGTATCTTTAAAAGGTTTAGATAGTAGGTCTATGGTTTTAGAGTTAGCAGGTAGCTAGAAATCAATTCATGCCGGTAGAGGCTCTAGTCTTGGTTCTTTGGGACAGCAAGACTACTCTGGTTCTTCTAGGCCCCCTTAGCTTGAGTATGGTGGAAAAGATTGTTACTTATGTGAGGAAATTGTTCATATGGCAGGGGATTGCCCACGGTGAGTATATGGTTCATCCAAGTAGGGTTTTCAAACTTATCTTTGCCCTACTCTTATTTCTATAATTAGAGGTGGTTTTCAGAGTGGCGGGGATAGTACTAAAGGTGCTCTAAGTAGGACTTGAGGAGCTCATGGTCGAGGGCGCAGGATTGCTCAGTCTGGGAGTGGACATCGTCAGTGTTATACTAAACCTGGGACAACTGAGGCAGAGGTTTCTGATATAGTATCACAAGTATCATCCTGATTTTCCATCATTCTACTTTTATGTTATTTGACCCTGGGTCTACATTCTCTTATGTGTCTGTTATTCGACCCTTGTTATGCCTCTTCATTTTTCTAACCCGATAAGAGAGTTCTTAGTGGTGAATCAGGAGTACCAATATTGTGTAGTGACCTTTGCAGTGTGTGAGACCTGGCTAGACTTATCCTAGATATAGTTAAGTTTTGATGTTATTTTGGGTATGGATTGGTTAGCTCCCTATAATGTTATTTTGGATTGTTATGACAAAACCGTGATGATAACATCCTTGAGTGTGCTAAAGTTATCATGGAAGGGTACTCTTAATTTAGTTCCAAAGGGAGTCATATCATTTCTACGGGCTCATTATAGGGTAGAAGAGGTGTTTATCGTATTTAGCTTATGTTTGTGATACTAGTGTTGTTTCACCGCCTTATTTGTATTTTACTATGTTGTTCAGGAGTTTCAGGATGTGTTTCCTACTGATTTGTCTAGTATGTCTCTAGATTGTGATATTGACTTTACTATTGATAGTCGGCCTAGCACCAAGTCCATTTACATTAGTCTTTATAGGATGGCCCCGACTGAGTTGAAGGAACTAAAGGAGCAATTGTAGATTTTTTAAGTAAGGGATTCATTAGACCTAGAATATCCTCTTGGAGGGCTTTTGTCTTGTTTATAAAGAGGAGAATGGTTCTATATTCATGTGTATTAACTATCAATAATTGAACAAGGTGACTATCAAGAATAAGTATCCTCTTCCTAGCATTAATGATCTTTTCGACTAGTTTCAGGGTGCTTCAATGTTTTCCAAGATCGACTTGAGATTCAGATACCACTAGTTGAGGATTAGAGCTTTAAATGTTCCAAAGATAGCTTGCCGGATTCAGCATGGACACTATAAATTATGGTCATATTTTTTGGGTTAACCAATGTCCTAACAATGTTCATGGAGTTGATGAATCGAGTACTCTAATCGTATCTCAACTCCTTTGTGATTGTATTTATAGATGATGTGTTGGTTTATTCCAAGAGTGAGGGTGAACTTATGAGATACTTAAGAACTATGATTCAGAGGTTGCGTGATGAAAATCTATATGCCAAGTTCTCCAAACGCGAGTTTTGATTGGATTTTATTTCTTTCTTGGATCAAGTGGTGACTAAAAATAGTATTATAGTTGATTTGGCTAAGATAGCAGTAATTTAGGATTGGGTTATACCGATTCATTTCATTGAGATTTGGAGTTTTATTGGTTTGGCGGGTTATTATCGGTGCCTTAGAGAGGTTTCTCTTTTATTACAAATCCATTGACCAACTTGACTCAGAAGAAAATTATATTTCAGTGATAAGATACTTGTGATAAGATCTTTCAAAAGGTCAAAAAGTTGTTCACTTCGATGCCTATCTAGACCTTGCTTAAGAGGGTGTAGGTTTTACCATGTTCTGTGATTCTTCTAGTGTTTATATGGGAGTTGTGTTGATGTATAAGGGTAAGGTGATTGCCTATGCCTCTCATCAATTGAATTCTCATGAGAAGAATTACCTTACCTTGATATGGAGTTGGTCGCAGTTGTGTTTGTGTTGAAATTATGGTGACATTTTTTGTGTAAAATCTATTGTGAGATTTTCTCCTATCTTTGTAGCCTTCAGTATTTTTTCATCTGCAAATTCAAAATATGAGAAAGTAGTGTTGGCTTCAGTTTCTTAAAGATTATGATCTCGGTATTTTTTATCCTCCGGGAAAGGCTAATATGGTTGATGATGCCTTGAGCCAAAAGGCATCGAATATGGAGAATTTGGATCATCTCTTGACCTAGAAGTAGCCTCTGTCCTTGGAAGATTAGTCTTTGTATAAACGAAAAGCTAGGCTTTATATTTATTCACCCAGGTGTGTTTTTTATATTTATGGAGGCTAGATCTTACTTAATGGAGCAGAACCAAGTTCATCAGTTTGATGATAATAGGTACAGGGTGATTTGTGACAAGGTGTTGAGAGGCAAGGCTAAGTCGTCATCTCTTAATTCTGATGTTGTTTTGAGTATTAGTGACTGATTTTAGGTATTGAGGATTGGGGGATGGGTTAGATTGATCTAGGAGGACGCTCATTGTTTTATATATTCCATTCACCCCGGAGTGTCTAAAATGTACAATAACCTAAAGCAACATTATTAGTGGGTGGCATGAAGAAGGATATTATGGAGTTCTTGGCTAAGTTTTTGAATCTCCAACAAGTATCAACATCAATGATAGGGTGAAATGATACAAACGATGTCCATTCTCCAATAGAATTTAGAGCGGATCACCATAGATTTCATAGTTAACCTACCTCGACCTTGGAGAAGTTTGACTCTATTTGGGTGATTGTGAATCAGTTGACCAAATCAGTACATCTCATACCTATAAAAGTGAATTATAATAGAGAAAAGTTGTCCAAGATCAACATTAGAGAGATTGTTTGGTTGCATGAAATCCCTATGGCTATTCTATATGATAGAGGTACTCAATTTACCTTGGGTTTTTGAAGAACTATTGAGAGAGAATTGGGTACTCAGCTTGATTTGATCATAGTGTTTCATCCTCATATTGATGGTCAGTCTAAGAGGACTATTCAGGTGTTAGAGGACATGCTTCAAGCATATGTCGTGGACTTTAGAGATCATTGGGGACCAATACTTTCCCCTGGCGGAGTTCACCTATAGAAACAGTTACCATTCCATCATTTAGATGATGTATTTTGAAGCTTTGTATTCTCAGAAGTGTATATCTCCCATGGGATAGTTTGACTTGCTTAAGGTGAGGTATTACGGTATAAATTAGTTGAGGGATTTGATAGACCATGTGCGACTGATTCAGTAGAGGCTATTGCCTGCCTAAAGTATGCAGAAGAGTTATTCTAATCGTCAAGCTCACAAATTATAAGTCATGATTGGAGATCTAGTTTTGTTGAAGGTTTCACCCATAAAAGGTGTGATGAGGTTCAGGATGAAAAGGCAGCTTATTTTGAGGTTCATTGGCCCTTTTGAGATCCTTGAGAATTATAGCGCTATAGAACATAGGCTACCTTTGCCTCCCTATCTATTGATTATCAATATTGTGCTCCATGTTTCTATTTGAAGTATACCTTCTAGATGATGCTCATGTGATTTGATAGGAATTTTTTACACTAGACCATGATTTATCCTTTGAGGAGGAGCCTGTTTCTATCCTAAATAGGTATACTAGGAAGTTGAGGTCTAAGAGAATTGATTAGTGAAGTCTATTGGAGAAATCGTCCCATTGAAGAGGCTAATTAGGAGGTCGAGTTCAATATAAGGTGTAGACACCCCTAGCTTTTTACCATTTTCGGTACTTTATTTGCTTTGTAATTTGAGGATGAACTAGTGTTTTAATGGTGGATAATGTAAAATTTTGAAGTGTTAAAATTTTCTTTTTTACATGGTTTGACTATTTTACCCTTCTCCATAGTTGCTACATGCTAACTATAAGGTGTGGGAATGGTTGTGTAAGACCCTGTAAGATCCTAGCTCATTTCAGCTTACTATTACATGTTAAAGGGGTCCAAGACTTAGAGAATTTCACTTAGTGTTAAGGCTTATTCTTCCCCAACGCCCCTTAAACTTTGATGCTTTTATTTTATATCTTCCCGACCTCAGAATGTTAGTTTCTAAGTTGATTCGTGATCGGGGTTGTCGATAGTTCATCTCGGGTATTTTTTGATTTTTTTGAATGACGTTTGGGACTTGTTTGGATGACCAAAACAAAGAGGCTCCAATATGGCTACGGCGCATTGAATATCGCATCGGTCGGGGGCACCGCGGCGCGTCGCATATCACATTGACAGAGCACCACAGTTTGGGGCATTTCTCGTCGGTTGGTCTGATTCAGCTTAATGAGATTCGGGTCATGGAGGGTATTTTAGTTATTTCCTTCACTCTAATCCATCCATAACATGAGATATAGGGTCCCAAAAGCATTATTTGTCATCTCTTACACAAACTTCTCTCAAAGATAAGCAATTCTCTCTTAAGAACAAATCCTAGCCTCTTCAAAATTCAAGCTCAAGCCTTATGAAATCACCAATAACTTTCACTAATTCATCAATTAATGTTATGTGATGCTTATCCAGGGACGTTTCCACCCATGGAGCCCAAGAATCTGTTTTCATGTTAAAGCCAGGATTTTTACATGTTATTATAAGTTATCAATATGAAGCTATTATTAATTTTTATTACAAATTATGTTTACCTTGTGTTTTCATTAGAAATTCACCTTGACACCTTGGAAGAATGATGTTTTCATGTTAAATCCCTGAATTATGGTTTTTGTATTGTATCCAGGTGATTATTACATGTTTTAAACTATTCCTATGCTTTAATACATGGCCCTTATATGTTTGATGAAATGTCTAAGAGTCACATTTTGAACAATGATCCCTTTTATGGTTTTAAGGCTTCATATGTCTTTATTGTTATTTCTATTCAGTGCTGGTGGTTATGAATACCTAAAATTTAGCTATTTACATAGTTTCCAGTAATTATAGAATGATTTCAGATAAACCATGAACATCGTCATTCAATTAGTTGTTATGTTTAGTCGTTGCTCAACTAAACTTAGGTAAGTTTAGTAATCAGTGTCTTGCGGTTGGGAGTAAAAGTTAGCACTGAGTGAACATAGGTATGGCGTCTCCCCCATAATTAGTCATGAGGCCTTTGTCTCCCCCATCAGTAGGCATGAGACATTAGTATTAGTCCCTAGGTTCCAGACCCACGATGCCACCGTAGACTTTGAGAGAGCCCCCATCAGTTAGGCATGACACCCTCGTCCTTTGGGATATTAGATTAGTGGATCCACACAACCAATGTTAGTAATTATAGCACGGTACTGACACCATTCCAGCTGAGGTTATACGTTGGACCCTAATAGTATATTGTGGCATATCGATTATAGCTAGGTCCCATAGTCTTAGTTCAGTATTCAGTACAGAGTTTAGTTTCAGGTTTGTTTGACCATAACATACAGTTATTATTTATTCAGTATCAGTATTTAATACTTTAGTTTACAGACTATATTAGAATTATGTTTTATGCTTGGTCATGCATTGTCAGATTTTACAAATCTTATGCATTCATACTCAGTTATTTCAGGTTGTTCAATCAATTATTATCTTATGCATATAACCCATGCATTTCAGCGTAACCTCATCTCATATACCAGTACATTTAAAGTACTGATCGCATACTCACTTTTTATGCTATGATGTCTTATATCATAGGTTTGGATGCTCGGATTCTCAACCATACTTAGACCTTCCAGTGCATCAGCAACAGTAGTAGTGGTGTGTCATCTTATATCGTGGACCATTTATGTTTGTTTTAGTCTTTCATCTCAGTAGTTAATCAGAGTTAGTTAGGGGCTTGTCCTATCAACTCTTTATTCAGTTAGAGGGTTTTCATACTATTTCAAATAGTTAGTCAGTTTATCAGTTATTATACCAGTCTTCTTAGTATTGTTTTCATACTCTTTCAGAACTACTATTTTAATCAAATGTATCAGTATTTAAAACCTTATGGCACTTTTAGTTAAATTCGGCATATGTTATTTTGTTATCTATTTTATTCAGTGCTCACAGCAGGTACAAGCTCATAGGTTATCTTGTGTCTCTCGAGACTTTAAGCACAGTATGGCGTCTAGGGTGTATTTCTGAGGCGTTATAAACTTGGTATCAAATTGAAGTTTTAAAGTGTCCTAGGGAGTTTGAAAGCCACGTTGAGTAGAGTCTTGTGCATGGGTGTAAAGCATGCCACACTAATGGACAAGAGGCTACAAGATATTTTAGGAAAAGTTTCCCTTCTTTCAGTATTCGTGTCGTACGAATGAGCATGAGCTATTTTTAAACTCTCGGTCTAATGCGATCTTCTTTTTGTTTACAAAAGATGCCTCCCATAAAGACTAACAAAAAAAGAAACGTGAATCAGCCTACACCTCCGCTCGTTCAGAAAGATCCCCTAAATGAACATGTCTCTTATGTCGAGTTCAGAGCTGTATTCACTACTCTGGCTCACTCTGTAGTAGCTCAACATAATCAGCAGACTTCTATCCCAGCTAATCCAGTGGCTAATAGTGCCGCAGCTAAGATTTGAGACTTCAACCGAATGAATCCTCTTTTTTTTTTGGGATCCAAGTCTGATGATGATCCGCAGGAGTTCCTCGACATAGTTCAGACGGTAACAGACATTATGGATATGAATTCTAGTGAGAGTATAGGATTCTTACCAGTTGTAGGATATAGCTCACACCTGGTATAAGCAGTGAAAAGGGGATAGAGGCACAGATGCAGGGCTTATAGAGTGGGAGAAGTTTGCTATATCCTTTTTAGACAGATTCTTCCATTTGGAATTAATGGAAGCTAAGGTGCTGGAGTTTATTAATTGAAGGTAGGGTAGTATGAATGTGAAGGAGTATTCTCTTAAGTTTACTCAGTTGGTAAGGTATGCTCCTCATGTGGTGTCTGATAATTGGTCTAGAATGAGAAAGTTTGTGTCTAGTGTATCTGATAATGTGGTCAAGGAGTGTAGGACCACAATACTGATTAAGGAGATGGACTTTTCTAGGCTTATGGTCCATGCACAACAGATTGAGGAGGATAAGGTTAAGGAGAAAGAAAGAGAGAATAAGAGGGCTAGGATAGGTAGTTTCAACTTTTCCCAGCCAAGATCAGAAGGTGGTAACCATTCTCAATTTCATCAGAAATCTTCTACCCCAGCTTCGTATTTTTCTAATGCTCCAGTGCCAAGGTTTAGAAACGGTAAGCAGGATAGGGTGCCAGGCTCTAATACTCAAGGTATTGTGAACAGTGGTCGGACTAATCCACTTTTCCAGAAGTGTGGTAGAAATCATCAGGGTGTGTGTAGGGCTAGCAGTGATGTGTGTTTTGGAAGTGGCAATCCAGTCCATAGGATAAGGGAGTGTCCGATAGGTATGTGGAAAGGTAGTAATGATCGCCAGCAGGGTCAGGCTAACTCTTCAGCAGTACCAACAGATTGCGTAACTTAGCAGGGCGCTACTTCCAGTCCAACCAGCGGTCAGTGCCAAAATAGATTGTATGCCCTTTAGTCCTGTCATGATGAGGAAAGTTCTCCTGATGTGGCTACGGGTATGTTACAGGTCTTTTATTTACATATTTATGCTTTATTCGATCCTGGGGCTTTTCTCTCTTTTGTAACCCTTTATATAGCTATCAACTTCGGAGTCACTCCTAAAACCCTAGCAAAACCCTTCTCAGTGTCTACCCTAATAAGTGTCTCTATTATAGCTGGGCAGGTATACAAAATTGTCCAGTCACAATATCCCAAAAAGTCTCTTCAGTTGATCTTATGGAGTTGGAGATGATTGATTTTGATGTCATTCTTGGCATGAATTAGCTCTACTCATGCTATGCTTCAGTTGACTGTTGAAACAGAGTCGTTCAATTTTAGTTTCTAGATGAACCAGTCATTGAATAGAAAGGTAGTATTTCAGCACTTAGGGGTCAGCTTGTTTCGTACCTTAAAGCGAGAAAAATGATATCCAAGAGGTGTGTATATAATATTGTTCGAGTTAAAATCTCTAATTTTAAGACTCCCAATCTTGATTCAGTTTCATTAGCGAGGAAAGTTTCGAATGTGTTACTTGAAGATCTTCCCGAAGTTTCTCCCGAAAGGGAAATTGATTTTGGAATAGACCTTCTTCTAGATACCCAACCTATATCTATTCTACCCTATAGAATGGCTCCAGCCGATCTTAGGGAATTAAAAGAACAGTTTAAATATCTCATAGATAAGGGATTCATCTGGCCCAGTGTTTCCCCATAGGACTCTCCAGTCCTTTTTATGCAAAAAAAATGGTTCTCTTAGAATGTGCATCAATTACCGTTAGTTGAACAGCATCACCATCATAATTAAGTACCTACTCCCCAGAATTGATGACTGGTTCGACAAACTTTAGGGCGCCAATTACTTCTCTAAGATAGACCTCAGATTCGGCTATCATCAGCTCCTCAGATATTACCGATGGTTTGTCAAAGGGTTTTTGTATATTGCATCCCCAATGTCCAGATTAACCCAGAAGAAAGTCAAGTTTCAGTGGTCAGATTCTTGTGAGAAGAGTTTTCAAGAGTTGAATACTCGACTTACCTCAACCCTAATTTTGATGGTTCCAGATGGTTTAGATGGGTTTGTTGTTTAGTGTGATGCTTGTAGAGTTGGTGTTTGTTGTGTGTTGATGCAGAGAGGTAAGGTCATAGCCTCTGCCTCTAGACAACTTAAGCCCCATGAAAAAAATTATCCTACCCATGATCTTGAGTTAGCAGATGTTGTGTTTACATTGAAAATTTGGAGGTACTATCTCTATGGGGTGTATGTTGATGTGTTCACGGATCACAAAAGCTTGCGGTATGTGTTTTCACAGAAAGATCTGAATCTTCATTAGAGAAGGTAGTTGGAGTTGTTGAAAGACTATGATATGAGTGTTTTGTATCACTCGAGCAAGGCCAATGTAGTGGCAGATTCCCTTAGTAGATTTTCTATGGGTATTGTTGCTCATGTTGAGGATGATAATATAAAGTTAGTCAGTGAGGTTCACCATCTTGCTAGACTAGGTGTTATTTTGGTTGATTCAGCTGAGGATAGTGTATGGGTTCAGAATAGTTTAGAATCTTCTTTGGTTACCGAAGTAAAAGAAAAGCAAGATAGGAATCCCAGTCTAGTTAAGTTAAAGGAGTCAGTCAGAGATCAAAAATTAAAGGCTTTCTCCCATGGGGGAAATAGTTTATTACGGTGTCATGGTAGGCTGTTTGTGTCATATGTTGATGGGTTGAGACAACGGGTTTTAGAAAAAGTGCAAGGTACGCGTTACTCTATTCACCCAAGGGCAACTAAGATGTACCGTGATTTGTGGGAGATCTATTGGTCAAATGGTATGAAGAGGTATATTGCAAAGTTCGTAGCTAAGTTCTCTAATTATTAGCAGGTTAAGGTTAAGCACCAAAGGCCTAGTGGCACTATATAAGAGTTTAGCATCTTCACTTAGATGTGGGAAGAGGTCAACATGGATTTTGTAATAGGATTTCCCTGTACGTGTCATCATCATGATATGATATGGGTTATGGTAGTCAGAATGACCAAGTCAGCTCATTTCTTGCCAATTCATACTTCTTATTCAGCCGAGAACTATGCCAAGCTTTATCTCAGAGTTTTAGTTAGGTTTCATGGAGTCTCATTATCTATCATATCAGATAGAGGTACTCATTTTACCTCTTACTTTTGGAAGGCATTTTGAGAAGAGTCTTTGTACCCAAGTTCGTCTCAGTACACCCTTTCACCCTCAGACAAATGGTTAGGTAGAGAGAACCATTCAGACCTTAGAGGATATGTTGAGAGCGTGTATTATTGACTTTAAGGATAGTTGGAATGATCACTTGAGGTGGGTGAGACTACAATAACAATTATCATTCCATTATTCAGATGGCTCTGTTTGAGGATCTCTAAAGGAGGAAATGTAAATCTCTCATTGCTTGGTTTGAGGTGGGTGAGACTATATTGATAGAGCCTGATTCAGTGTTTGATGCGTTAGAGAAAGTTTAGTTGATTAGGGAGAGACTTAAGATGGTCCAAAGCCATCAGAAATCCTATGAAGATGTTAGAAGAAGAGATCATGAGTTTGAAGTTGGCGACTTAGTCTATTTGAAAATCTCTACCATGAAGGGAATGAAGAGATTTGGAAAAAAGGGGAAACTCAGTCTCCAATATATTGGCCCCTACAGGATCTTGTGTTATTATGGGAAGGTCGCGTATGAGCTTGAGTTGCTTGTAGATTATGCATCTGTTCACCTAGTATTCCATGTTTCTTTATTAAAGAAGTGTATTGGTGATCCAGATGTAGTTGTTCCTTTACAAATTACAAATGTTCATGATAGCTTTTCTTACAAAGAAATCCCAGTCAAAATCTTAGACCGTCAGCTTCATAGACTAACGAACAAAGAAGTTCCCTTGGTCAAGGTTCTTTGGCGGAACCAGTATGTTGAGGGAGCTACCCTCATCTCTTTTACGCAAACTTAGACTCAGCATAAGGTAATAATTCTCCTCAGATTTTCTACTTTTAATTCTCAGTTCCAGACAAGTAATCATCTTCATGTCACTGCATACATTCATGAATCAGTTCAGTTATATATCATATTTCAGACTCATTCATGTTACTATTCGAGGAAGAATGTTTCCAAGGGGGAGATATTGTAAGACCCCATAAGATCCTAGCTCATTTCAGCTTACTATTGCATGTTAAAGGGGTCCAAGACTTAGAAAATTTCACTAAGTGTTAAGTCTTAGTATTCCCCAAAGCCCCTTAAACTTTGATGATTTTATTTTTGACCTTCCCGACCTCAAAACATTAGTTTCTAAGTTAATTCATTATCAGAGTTGTCAATAGTTCATCTAGAGTAAATTTTGGATTTCTCGGATGAGGTTTGATATCTGTTTGGATGACCAAAATAGAGAGGCTTTGCGATATAGTTGCGGCGCATTGAATATTATGTCGGTGGGGGGCACCACGATACTACATATCGCATCAATAGAGCACCAGGCACGGGGTATTTCTCGTTGGTTAGTCCGATTTAGTTTAATGAGTTTTAAGTCCAAGAGGGTATTTGAGTCATTTCCCTCACTCTAATCCAGACATAACACGAGATTTAGGGTCCCAAAAGCATTATTTGTCATCTTTTACACAAAATTATCTGAAATAAAAGCAATTCTCTCTCAAGAACAATCCCTAGCCTCTTCAAAATTCAAGCTCAAGCTTCAATAAATCACCAAGAACTTTCACTAATTCATCAATTAAGGTATGTGTGATGTTCATCCATGGGCCTTTCACCCATGGAGTCCAAGAATCTATTTTCAAGTTAAAGACATGGTTTTTACATGTTATTTTAAGTTATCTTTATAAAGCTATTATAAATTTTGATTACAAATTATGTGTACCTTGTGTTTTCATTAGAAATTGACCTTGACACATTGCAATAATGATGTTTTGCTGTTAAATCCCTAATTATGGTTTTTGTATTGTATCCATGTGATTATTACATGTTTTAAACTATTCTCATGGTTTAATTCATGACCCTCATGTGTTTGATGAAATGTCTAAGAGTTAAATTTTCAACAATGATCTCTTTTATGCTTTTTAAGGCTTCATATGTCCTAATGTTATTTCCATTCAGTGTTGGGGATTATGACTACCAAAAATTTAGCTATTTACATAGTTTCCAGTAATTACAGAATGATTTCAAATAAACCATGAACGTCGTCATTCAGTTAGATGTTATGTTCAGTCATATCTTAGTTAAAATTAGGTCAGTTCAGTAATCAGTGTCTTTTAGTTGGGAGTTAAACTTAGCACCGAGTGAACATAGGGTTGGCATCTCCCCCATTAGTAGGCATGAGACATTTTTCTCCCCCGTCAGTAGGCATGAGAGGTTGGTAGCAGTCCCTAGTTTCCAGACCTACGGTGCCATCGTAGACTTGGAGGGTTTCCTCGTCAGTTAGGCATGATACCCTCATCCTTTGGGATATCCAATTAGTGGATCCACACAGCCAATATTAGTACCCGTGGCATGGTATTGATACCCTTCTAGATGGGGTTACAGGTTGGACCCTAATAGTACATTGGGGCATGTTGGTTATAGCTAGCTCTCACAGTCTCAGTTCAATATTACGTAAAGAGTTTAGTTTCAGGTTTTCTTGACCATAGCATATAGTTATCAGTTATTCAGTATCAGTACTTTAGTTTACAGACTATATTAGAATCATGTTTTATGTTTGGTCATGCATTCTCAGATTTTACAACTCTTATGCATTTATACTCAGTTATCTCATGTTGTTTAGTCAGTTGTTATCTTATACATATAACCAATGCATTTTAGCCTAACCACATCTTATATACATACTCATTTTTTGCGCTATGATATTTTATATCATAGGTTTGGATGCTCAGGTTCCCGACCGTACTTAGACCTTCTAGCGCATCAGCAGTAGTAGCAGTGGTGAGTCCTCATATATCGAGGACCATTTATGTTTATTTCAGTCTTTCAGCTCACTAGTTAGATGGAGTTGGTTGGGGTCTTTTCCCATCAACTCCTCAGTCAGTTAGAGGATTTTCAGACTATTTCAGATAGTTAGTCAGCTTATCAGTTGTTATTAATAGTCTTCTCAGTATTATTTTTAGACTCTTTTAGAACTATGATTTTAATCGAAGGTTTTAGTATTTAAAACCTTATGGCGCTTTTTGTTAAATTCCGCACATGTTATTTTGTTATATGTTTTATTTAGTTCTCACAGTAGGTACCATCTCATGGGTTAGCTTGTGGTCTCTCGAGACATTAAGTACCGTGTGGCATCCAAGGTGTATTTCTGGGCCGTTACTGGTTAGCACGGTCCTGGATGAGTCTGGAATTGATTCGGGATAGTTTGAGATTCTTAGAGGGTTTAAAAGTCATTAGTTTAACTTTGGACAACCTTTTTTGTTTCGAGCACAGAATGGTGATTTGGACAGTTCTACTAGATCAAAAATGTCATATCTGGGCTAGTAGCGGGGTTGTTTTAGGTTTGAAACCTTTATTTTATATTTCAATCCATCATTCGAAAAATATTTAAAATAAGCTTTTCAGAGGTCTCAGGAAATAATTTATTATAAAGACCTCTTTTTAAAAATCCAATATTGGTATTAAGTCCAGAACGTTAAAAATAGACTAATAACATATCTAATTTATTTTGATGAGGTGTCGAATGAATATCCACGTCTATTCACAGATATATCTTTACTTGAAAAATCTGCTGATGCAACCTTTTTTGGTGCATGAGGACCTTAATCGTAATTGTATGGACACATGTTATGATTGATGCCTCGAGGACTTCTTTCATTGTAATCGCATGGTGGTAGTATCACAATGGGTTAATTGGTGGCTAGGGTCAGATTTGACCATTGCTGTCGTGAGGCCCTTCTCTCACGATGCAATGACAAACTTAAACCCTGGCCAATGTTGAACCTTATAATCACGAGGTGGGATCTGTGATTGCGAGGTATTGTTCAGAAAATAGTATAAATTCTTTTTTTTTTTGCAATAGTGACCTTGAGACTTTGGGAAAAGGCGATTTCTAGGGTTTTCTTCACATATCTAGCTTGGGCAAGCTCCAAACACATCTTCACAACAAATGCCATTGATTATATCTACAAAAGTATCTTATTTTCTCGATTTCAAAATGGATTTTTGGATTTTTGCTGGTAAAGTTTCAATTGGTTTTTCTTTAATATGAGCCTCATTTTTAACTCATTTTGAAGTGGGTTTTCAGTTATAGGTTCCTATTGTTATAGGAAACATTTTTCTAAATAAATTTTTTATTTTACTTTTTTTTGTTTTTTATCTAATTTTTAGAATAATTTTTGAATCTATCTTAAAAATAGTCGATATAGGTATCATTGACTTTTTTTAGTACGTAGATGATTTTTTGATAGTTTTATCTTGTTTCAAGACAGTTTGAGAGGTAAAGGCTTCGCGTTGAAGGTTTTAGTCTTCAACTTTTCTACTTTTCGAGGTAGGTTATGACTTAACTTTCTTCAGACTGGGTTAGATAGTTATCGAACATATAAAGTATGATTTGGATTGGGGAAATATTCATGATATTTATATTTGAGATTATTATTGTTATTATCGTATGCTTGTGTGAAAGCTTATGTGGACATTCTTGTTGACTTGAGAAAATATTTATTGTGTGTTGCTCGAGTGGGGCTTATTTGACATCGTAGGCCTTATTTATGCCTGTGTGAGAGATTAAATAGATATTATAGGCCTTCTTTAAGAATTAATTGTCTTTATCAAGATAATAATACCCAAGAGAAGGGTTTTTTAAAATGATATCATGATGTCTTGCGTGACTATTTTTCTTGGTGGTACCAAGAGAGGGCTTATGTTCATAAAACACTGACAAGTTGAATTGAGATCATCTATATTATATTGATTGATCCTTATCTTCATACTGATTGGTTGTGTAAATTTCATCCTCATTTGATATATGCATATCATGAGAAATTGATACCACTAAGAATATTTTATAAACTTTTTGATCCATGAATAATAGTCGGAGAGGTGAAAGAGACACTTTATAAAATTCTGGATCTGTGAACATAATCTTGAGGGGTCAGTTGAGGTATGATCTTAAGGATATAAAGGTATATATGTTGTGAACCCCTCACGGGTCCTGTCTTGAAGCGTGGAGGCTTAGAAGTTGTATACGAAAAGTTAAGTGATGGCTTACTTTCATCATCATCACATTTTCATTGCATTTGCATTACATTATTCACATTGTTGTGTATTTTCCTTGTATCTTTATATCTTAGATTTGTTTTTAGTGATGGTGTGAGCTACCATTTTAGAATTTTTCTATTTGCAAGTGACATGCTCATAATATAGTTTATTTATATTATTTTCTTCTTTGCTCAGGAGACCTATAATACCTACTGAGTACAAGTGGACTATTCTCACCCATATTATGCCCTTTTGCTGTAGATTCAAGTATGAGTGAGACCCACACTGGTTTATTCATGCATTGAATGTAGATATTTGAGGTACTGGTTCACCCCGGAGTTCAAAGTTGACTCTGTGCCTCTTCACATTTCAGATTATACCCTTATTTTCTATCATAGACAAATTTATATAGTATTTTCATATATTTAGTCTTGGATTTAGATGGTCTTATCACTTATGACATCTTGTTTTAGGATTCAGTTGGATTTTCTTTATGTCTTATGTTATTTACATGTTATGGCCTGACTTCATTTAAATATTCTCATCTTTATGAATTTATTTGTTGGGTTAAAGATTAAAAGTGTGAAGGAAAAATGGAGGGAATTAAGTGGAGGAAAAATTGAGATAACACTTAAAAAGAAAAGTGTACTCAAAAATGACGAAAGTCTACTAAATTCTCCCACATTGGTAGGAGAAAGAAACTTTCATGTGTTTTTTTTGAGAAATATATCTCCACTTGGTAAGTGAGGTAAGAACTAAGAGGTGCCTCACTCCGTCATCTTCGCTCGCTCGGTTCAGCTTTGGATTTGGATTTGGATTTATCAAATGTCTATATCAAATAGAAAGACATGACTATTCAGAAAAGATACACCTTCTCGCTGAACCATTGCCTCCTTTTCTAAGAGGCACTTCATGGCTATATAAACCTGCATTTTTCCATAGGTTTAATATGAAATTTCTGCATAAGAAAAAAACACTTCTTGTCTTCTAAAAAAACTCTGTGTGATCATCTCCCGTTGAGGGAGTTCGAAGAGAACCAGAACGTTTGAGGTACCACCACTTTCTGATTGTGAAGACATTTTATTCTAGGAGAAAAATTCCACAACCTCGGATACTTCAGGGGAATCATTTCTTTAAGGACGCTTCGTGAATTAGAAGGACTTGGCTTATTTTGCTTCATATCTTTTCTTTAAATAAAATATCACTCTTCTTTGATATTCGTATTGAGCTTTTGTTGAAGGTATTGGAAAACTTCATAAGTGTTCTTGATATGTTTTGAACTTGTATTGAAGTTTAGTGAACTAACGTACAGATTTTGTGTACCTGAAATAACAATCTTAATGAAATAAATCGTAATCTGTGTTGTTTCATTTCTGGGTATTAAAGCTTTACGCTTTCTACTCCGTTTGAACTTAACAAGTAATTTTAATACATAAAAACTTCATCACAAGTTAAAGGTCATTAAATTAGCAATTAGAAGTCATAAAAACATCATCGTTAAACTAGAAATAAGGGGTGTTTAAAGTTGCTACATCTTTATAAGTCGTATTTCGATATACTAAAGTTGAATGACTTTTTGTGACAGGAAAATGACTAAAGAAAGTCATGTGAATGATGTTGGAACGAGTGTGGCAGCAACTAATGTTGCCACAATGAGTCATATGAGTGCTCGCAGGCAATGGTACAAGCGGAGAAACCCAAAAAATTCACGGGTATTGATTTTAAAAGGTCGCAACAGAAGATGTTCTTCTACCTTACAATGTTGTGTCTTCAAAAGTTTCATCTAAAGAAGCTCCATAGTTGCCTGAAGAAACTTTGGAATAGGAGCAATTTGTCATTATGGAGGCTTGGAAACATTCTGATTTCCTATGCAGGAATTACATTCTAAGTGGCCTCCAAGATGACCTATACAATGTGTATAGTGGAACGAAGACATCAAAAGAGTTGTGGAGTGTGCTGGAAAGAAAATACAGGACTAAGGATGCTGGAACCAAGAAGTTCTTTGTTGCAAGATTTTGAGAGTATAAAATGATTGACAACAAGTTGGTTGTATCTCAAGTATAGGGACTACAAGTTATCATCCACGATCTTTTTATGAAAGGAATGAGTTTTGTAAATACCTTAGCTGAACATGATAAAAATATTCTTAATGTTCACATAAACTTTATTTTAGGTTTGGTTGTTAATGAGGCGTTTCAAGTCGCAGCAATAATAGATAAGTTGCCACCTATGTGGAAGGACTTCAAGAACTACTTGAAACATAAATGTAAGAAGATGACAATCAAAGATCTCATAGTGAGAATGGGCATTAAAGAAGACAACAAAGCCATGAAAAGGAGGAAGAAAGGAAATTATGCAATGAATGGAGTAAGCATTGTAGAAGACGACCACAACAACTCAAAAAACGAAACAAAGTTGGACAAGAAAGCAATCAACCTAAGAAAAAATTCAAGAATGATTTAATTATGGCACTATTGACCACAAGTCAACAGATTGTCGTGTCCAAAAGAAAGGCAAAAAGAAGGATCAAGCAAATATGGCTGAATCCAAGAAAGAAATGGACGATTTGTATGCCATGCTGTCTGAATGCAACTTGGTGGGAAATCCTTGAGAATAATGGATGGATTCCGGTGCCACCCACCAAGTTTGTGCATATAAGGAGTTGGTTGCTATATTTGCTCTGTCTCAAGGCGAAGAGAATATCTATATGGCAAACTCTGCAACTGCAAAAGTTGAAGAAACATGAAAGGTCTGCCTAAAAATGACATCAGGCAAAGTGTTGACTTTGAACATTGTCCTGTATGTACCAGAGTTATGGAAGAACTTAATTTTTGTCTCACTTCTTGTATAAATGAATTCAAATATGTATCTATTTTCGAAAAAATTTTACTTAGTAAAGGAGAAGTGTTGTAATACCCCAAAAAATCCAAACCAATATTAGATCTATGTACCAAGATCATGCATAGTACATCATGGTTATTTTATAGTTTTATGAGTAGGTTAGATGTATATTAAGGCTTCAAATAACTCCCGGCTATCAGACAAATCAAAACATTCCTTACCGATTGAATTCTTGAGAAGGATATTGGTATAGTCAACTTCAAATGTGTATATCTCTCATTATACTTGGAATTTTTGAGATCATGACCTATCAACAGATATATAATTGAATTATCTTTCCAACTATACCAATTTTGCCTAAATCCAATATTGGAGCAAAGAGTTATTCCTATTTTACTCCAGCATGTCAGGCTGGAAACTGTGTGACGACATTCGTGGTAGCTTACCACATTTGTGACGCCCTACCATGAAGGTCGTCAGCCTTAGGCAGAATCCAGATTCTTTGTGACGACATTCGTGGTAGCTTACCATATTTGTGATGCCCTACCATGAAGGTCGCCAGCCTTAGGCAGAAACCAGCTCCTAAGTGATGACATTCGTGGTAGCTTAACACATTTGTGACACCCTACAACGAAGGTCGTCAGACTTAGGCAGAAACCATCAATTCCATCTCCTGTGTGACAACATTTTTGACGTCTTACCACATTTTTGACGTCTTGTCACAAATGTCGTCAGCTATGATTTTCAGCAACTACGAATTTATTTTAGTAAGGGTATTTTGGTCTTTTTCCTTCACTTCCCACCACTTATAACCCTCAAGGAGCGTATTATCTTCCATTATCTTTAGTTAAACATCTCAAAAATCTCTATCACACACTCTCAACCACAAGATTGTGGTTTTCTCTCAAGATCATAACTCTCAAGAACAAGCCCTAGGATTTTCATAGAAAAGTCTATTCCAAGGAAATTTCACCATCAATCTTCACGAATTCTTAATCTAAGGTATGTGTAGTGTTCATCTATTGATTCAATTTGTTCATAGAGATCAAGAATCGTGCTTTTAAATGTTAATTTGTGAACCTTTTTGTGGTGATATGATCATGTACTTGTTGATGATTGTTGTTTAAGTTTCAAGATGATATCTAAAGGTGTTTTCATGGAATATATATGGTTGTTAGTTGAAAAAAATGAACTTTGGGTGGTTTGATATGATACAAGTATGAAATCCACCTATGCCTTAAAGAATGCATGCAAGGTGTTTGATAAAATGCCTAGGATGCTAGAAATTCATATTTACATAATTCCATGATATCTAAATGACAAGTTCATGTTAGCTATATACTTCAATATAAATTCCATGCTATTGATGTGTTGTTATTGTTGTGATATGAAGCATGTATGATAATGGAGATATACTATATGTACATGAAATATATCCATGCACTCACTACCATGCTTAAGATGTTGAAGAACTACACGAAGTATAATATCCCCTACTTATGACAATGTGAATTGTGGACTCCAATATTATGATCAAGTCAGTCATGTTGTGTCAATTTCTTTCTATTGATTCCTGGGGGTACTTGTACCTGAAAATATAGTTGTGTGCCTAGATCCATATCATGTTTTTAAGATACTCTCAGCCAAGCCATGATCTATAGAAATCAGTCAGTCATGTGACTCAGGAAAACTTAGTAATCTCAGTAATCTCAGTAGTTCAGTATTCTCAGTAATCTCAGTTTTCAGTAACCTCAGTAATCATAGTAAATCACAGTAACTTCAGTACTCTTAACCAGTCCTCAAAACTCAGTACACTCCGTCAGTCATCGAAATCCAGTAAACTCAGTTTTAGCTCCGCTAAATAATACCACTAGTATCAGTTCAGTCAATCAGTATCAGTTCAACAAATCAGTTAAGTTAAGTTATTTAGTTAGCCCAGTTATTCAGTTTAGTGTCTTTCAGATAGGAGTAGGATTCAGTACCGAGCGAACCTAGGGATGGGGGCTCGCCCGCTAGATTAGGACTGAGATACTTAGAAGCAATCTCTAAGTTCCAGAACTACATAGCCAGCGTAGGTACAAGGTCACCCATTAGATAGGACTGATATACTCAGGGGTGACCCGTTAGCATATTTATATGTATAGGACTGATCCCAGGAGTAACCCGCTAGATTAGGACTGACTCCACAGCAGATGTGTTTACTGGTGGTGCGGTACTGACACCCTTCCAGTCAGGGCAGAGATTGGACCCCAGTCAGCTTAGCTTGGGGCATGTCGATTAGATGAACACATCCCACAGTTTCAGCTACAGATTCAGGATTGTCAGATACAGTCAACTTACTTTAGTAGTACAGATTTAGTTTAGTTAGAGAAAATCAATCCTTATCATTATAAACAGACTTCAAGATCACCCATTAGACAGGACTGATCTCAACTATAGTTAAACAGTATCAGAATCATCAAATTTAAAGATCACCCTCTAGATAGGACTGGTCTCAAATTCAATTACTCCATATAAAATAGAACTCAGATAGCTCCGTCAGAACTTAGATTGTCAGATATAGTCGCTCAGTATCAGTTACATCGGTTAGGCTGATCATCACAGTTATATTAGTTATATCAGTTTTTTGAACTCATGTATCAGTCATATCAGTTATCAGAATTCATGATATCAGTATTCAGCTTCAGAACTATCAGACACAGTCAACCAGACCAGTTTTTCATAATTCAAACTATCAGAAATAGTCGTTCAGCTATTTAGTATCTCAGTATCAGTACACTCATGTTGTCAGTATTCAGACTCAGTAGTCAGTATCTCCACGAGTTCAGTTATAGTTATGTATGCATGTATGTATTCTCACGTTCATATTAGTCAGGATTGTCCATGCATATAACCCTTTTCATTTAGCCTACCTCACTCGTATACTCAGTACATTCAGACGTACTGACGCATTTGCGCTATGGTGCTTTCTCTTATGTTACACCATAGATTCAGAGGCACGAGCTCCAGATCAGCAGTAGCATTCCAGTGTTCAGAGTTTGTAGTGAGTCCTTTTCATTCAAGGACGATATGATTATTGCTTTATTTTTTATTTTAGTTCGGTTGCTAGATGGAGTTAGTTGGGGACATGTTCAATCAACTCCGTATTCAGACAGTTTAGAGGCTTTCCAGACTATAATATGTTAGACAGTTATTTCAGATTTGTTTTGGTATTGTTATACCATTTTCAGACATTGTCTTATCAGATGTTTAGGTGGGAATACACTGGGTTTGTTGTTGTTGTTGTTGTTGTCTTATCAGATGTTTATTCAGATTTGAACCGTATGGACATTCAGTACATGTTTCCACATTTTCATGTTATATTATGCAGTGTACAGGTATAGATATCAGTCATGGGTTAGCTTGTGGTCCTTCGGGGTCATGAGCACCATGTAGCATTCCGGTTCAGATAAATCGGGGTGTTACAAGTGTACATAGAAAAAGGCTACCTCACTGAGGACCTATTTAAAATGAATGTAATAAATATTAAAATCAATAAAAGTTCAGTTTCTTCTTACTTTCTTGAGTCTAATGATTTATGGTATGAATGATTAGGACATATCAATTACTAAACATTGTGAAAAATGATTAACTTAGAAGTTTTGCCAAACTTTGAGTGCAATAAATTAAAATATCAAATGTGTGTGGAATCAAAGTATGCTAAAAATCCGTATAAGTTAGATGAAAGAAATTCCAAACCTCTTAGATTAATTTACACTAACATTTGTGATATGAAGTCAATACTATCTCGTGGTGGGAAAAAGTATTTTATAAATTTTATTAATGATTTCACTAGATATTGTTATGTCTATTTGCTAAATGGTAAGGATGAAGAAGTAGATGCGTTTAGACAATATAAAAAAGAAGTTAAAAATTATTTAAAGAGAAAGATCAAAATGATAAGAAGTAATAGGGGTGGAGAATATGAATCTTCCTTTGCGGAAATATGTGTAGAGAATGGAATTGTCCATCAAACTACGGCTCCGTATTCACCTCAATCTTATGGAATTGCAAAAAGGAAAAACCAAACCTTAAAGAAAATGATGAATGTCTTACTTATAAGTTCAGGTTTACCATAAAACTTGTGGGGTAAAGCTATCCTTACAGCTAACCAAATACTTAATAGAGTGTCCCACAATAAGACACAATCAATTTCATATGAAAAATGGAAAGAAAGGAAACCCAACTTGAAATATTTCAAAGTGTGGGAGTGTCTAGAGAACGTCTAAGTTCCTATGCCTAAAAGGGTGAAAATAGGACCTAAGACAGTGGACTACATGTTCATAGAATATGCTAAAAGTAGTAAAGTATGTCAATTTTTGGTTCATAAATCCAAACATCCGAATATCACTGAAAATACGGTAATTGAATCAGATAATTCTAAATTCTTTGAACACATTTATTCATATAAAATAGATATGAACAGTCTAGTGGGGGTCTAAATGACCTTGAGATGAACCGAGTGAGGATTTACATAATGATGAGAATCCAAAATGTAGTACACGTCAAAGAACGTCAACTTCGTTTGGATTAGATTTTGTAATATTTCTCTTAGAAAATGAGACTCGAACATTTAAAGAAGCGATGTCATCTTCAAACTCATCCTTTTGGAAAGAGGCAGTCAATAATTAACATTAATTCAGATGTTAATTACCTTGGCAGCGGTATATGGTCTTGAAATCAATCAAATGAATGTGAAAACAACATTCGTAAATAGAGAATTAGAGGAAGAAATTTACATGGAACAGCCTGAGGGTTTTGTGGTTTCAGGAAAAGAAAATAAGGTGTGTAAACTTGTTAAGTCACTTTATGGACAAAAACACCTAAAAAGTGGCATGCAAAGTTTGACCAAACCATGTTGGCAAACGGATTTAAGATAAACAAATTTGATAAATGTGTTTACATTAAAGACTCTCCAAATCACAAGGTCATTGTTTGTTTGAATGTGGATGATATGTTGATCATCAATAGAGACATTTCGGACATAAATGCTATGAAATGAATCATTGAGAGCAAGTTTGATATAAAAGACCTTGGAGTTGCGGATGTGATCTTAGGAATAAGAATCCATAGAACTCTACAAGGGTTGGCATTATCAAAGTCTCATTACATCAAAAAGGTACTTGAAAAGTTCAAGTATTTGGAATTTGGTATTGCCTAGACTCCATTAGACGTAAGCTTTGTACTTTAAAAGAATGTAGGTGAAAATGACTCACAGTTGGACTAAGCAAGAATGTAGGGATTTTGATGTATATCATCAATTGTACATAGCCAGACATAGAATGTGCTGCTAGTAAGTTGAGTCGGTACATAAGTAATCCCAATAAAACTCATTGGATGGCAATGAAAAGAGTTTTGGGGTATCTTAAATACACTTAAGACTATGCTTTGAATTATAATAAATATCCTACAGTACTTGAAGGATATAGTGATACAAATTAGATCACCGTATCTAATGAAGTAAAATTTACGAGTGGATATGTATTTATTAAAGGTAGAGGAGGAGTCTCTTAAAACTCGTCCAATCGGACATGTATTGCTCGATCTATAATGGAATCAGATTTTATTGCATTATATAAAGTAGGTGAAGAAGCAGAATGGCTCCAAAATTTATTTTAAGATATTCCTTATTGGTCCAAACCTGTGGTACCAGTATGTATACACTGTGATAGCTAAGAGGCGATAGGTAGGGTAGGGAGCATGATGTACAACGATAAATGTCATCACATAAGATGGAGATATAATACCGTTAGAGAACTTCTCTCTAGTGTAATTATCACCGTTGATTATGTGAAGTCAAATAATAATATGTCGGATCCACTTACAAAAGGTCTATGTAGAGAAGGAATTGAGAGAACATCCAAGGGAATGGGTTTAAGGCCTAGGACAAATCAGCATGGCGGTAACTCTACCTAAAAGACTGGAGATCCCAAGAGCTAGGTTTAAGGAGATCAAACAAAGTTGTGTCTGGCAAGTTCAACATTGTCAATATACCCAACCCATTATCATGATGTTGACAATGTTTAGTAAATAAGGATAAGACTTGTGATGTGAAGTCTTTAATGATTATCTAAATTTGGTAAATTTTACTAAATAGTTTAATCTATAGGATTGAAACGCTTAGAAATCACCTATGTGAGGGAAAAGTGGAAGCTGCTTCAATAAGAATGTTAGTAAAGGCCTATTCTCTAAGATCTCATGAAATTGGAACGTGTTTATGAATAAAACAAACAAAACTGTGAGAACCACAAAAGGTAAAAGGTTGGTTGTGTGACATGTGTTTTCTAGGTGTACATTAAAGTTCGATGGCTCAAAGATATCAAATGTACTGATTAACTGAGTGCAACTGATGCATGTTTACTACCAAAAGTTCAAAGGGAAATCCACTTATCCAGATACATTCAGTCTTTTCTTATACGTAAAGTTTTACAAAGAATAGCCATTCCCCATTCATATGGGGGATTGTTTGGTTCAATATTAAAAGTGTGAATGGATAATTGAGGGAATTAAGTGGAGGAAAAATTGAGATAACACTTAAAAAGGAAAATGTACTCAAAAATGGGGAAAGTCTACTAAATTCTCCCACATTGGTGGGAGAAAGAAACTTTCATGTGTTTATATCGAGAAACACATCTCCATTTGGTAAGTAAGGAAAGAACTAAGAGGTGTCTCGGACCATCATCGTCGCTCACCCAGCTCGGCTTCAAATTTAGATTTAGATTTATCAAATCATAGATCGATGAGATTAATCTTTTTGGATAAAATTTATTTGAAACTTAGGAAGTCAGTCCGAAAATCCAAAGAAAAAACGCAAGAGTTTTTCTCCTCCATTAAAGTGCATACTTCTGCATGCAGAAATGACGCTGAAAGTTGCTCAAAAGAAATATAATTCTTCGAGTAAAAGACACACTATTTCGGAAAAAAGTGTGACTGTTTGGATGGTTGTGGTTGTTCGAAAAAGACACACTGTTTTGAATTGACAGACATGACTATTTAGAAAAGATATACCTTTTCGATGAACCATTGCCTCCTTTTCGAAGAGGCACTTCATGGCTATATAAACCTGCATTTTTCCACAGGTTCAGTACAAAATTTCTGCATAAGAAAAAACACTTCTTGTCTTCTACAAAAACTTCGTGTGATCATCTCCTGAAGAGTGAGCTCAAAGAGAACCAGAACGTTTAAGGTACCACTACTTTCTGGTTGTGAAGCCATTTTATCCTGGGAGGAAAATTTCACAACCTCGGGTATTTGAGGGGAATTATTTCCCTAAGGACACTTCATGAATTCGAAGGACTTGGCTTATTTTGCTTCATCTCTTTTCTTTAAAATAAAATAATACACTTCTTCGATAGTTCATATTGAGCTTGCATTGAAGGTGTTGAAAAACTTCATAAGTGTTCTTGATACGTCTTGAACTTGTATTGAAGTTTAGTGAACTAACGTACAAATTTTATGTACCCGAAACAACATTATTTCCTTCTTATTGATCTTTCTTTACTCTTAGGGGATTTGTCTTACCTGCTAAGATTGAACTAAAGTAAGTGTCATCATAACCTCAATTTTAGGATTCTGACATGACATGATGTAGATCAACTCTGATCTTCTCTCATCAATGATTGGTTCCCTGTATATTTCCTCTTTAGATATATTTTTACGTCATCCAGCCCAAATAGAACATAATTTCCTAAAGTTGTCATTTTTGACACAAATAGTAAGTTTTTATTCATATCTAAGATATGATAGATATTTTGAAGAATCGTTTGTCTCTTGCTGTGATGAAGCACAAATACCATCATGTAAATATCTTGATGAACCCTTGTACTATGTCTGTTTTGTAATGTGGATACTCTTACTTACACGTTTGTCATCTGGTCCCTTGAACCCACTAAAAAACAATTTTTTAAACACTTTTTTGGTGAGTGTAACACACTTGCCCCACATCAGCATCAATGCCAGCTTCCACGTCATTTTATTAAATTCCACATCATTTTTAAAATGCCACATAAGAAATTAAATATTAAAAAAATAAAAATTGAAAAATTAAAATTAAAATCAGGGAAACTCTCTCTTCTCCATTTCTATCTTCTCCATCTCTCCACTCTCTCTACAAATTGAAATCAAACTTTTTTTATACAATCATACTAGCGCACTATCATTTAAAGATAATACTACTACCAACTTGCCCAAACATTCATCAACAAAATGAAAAACAAAACACTCCTAGATAAAGCGAGTCGAAAAGACTATTTCGTCCTTCATTTTAGACTGAAATTGTTGCAGATTTGTGGACCATGTATCAATAGGCTGCAACTTTTCTCTTGCGAGAGGAAGTGTTGTCTATAGAAAGCACCATTTTTCAGCTCCCTATGAAGTGTATGAGTTGTGAATTGCCTCTTTATTGGCTAAAATTTTCTTTGGCTTCTCCACAACAATGGTGTAATTGGCTTCAACATTTGGTACAAATTCTACACTGTACTTGTAATGCCCCGAGTCTGGTACCCCGGATGCTACATGGTGCTTATAATCTCGAAGGACCACAAACTAACTCTTGACTGATATATGTAACTGAGCACTGAATAATACATTATAAAAATGCAGAAAAACTATCGAAAAACTTGCCATAAGGTTCAAACATCTGAAATACAACTGAAAACTAAATACTAATACAACTGTCTGAACATCTAGTCTAAAAAACTCTAGTTTGAAAGCCTCTAACTGTCTGAATAAGGAGTTGAATGGGACAATCCCCCAACTAACTCCATCTACTAAAAATACAGAATCTAATATAATAAAGTGAAATAAGAACCATCCGCGAAAAATGAGGACTCACTACTGGCTGAATCTGGACTGCTAAGGGTGCTCTAGAGCTCGTGCTTCTGAACCTATGGTATAAAACACCATAGCATAGGAAATTATGCGTAGTACATGAGAATGTACTGGTATGCTAGATGAGGTAAGGCTAAATGCAAAGGCTCATATGCATGAACTATAGCTGACTGAATAACATGAGTATACTGAATGAGGAATTACATGCATGAATGCATAAACTATAACTGAAATCGTAGTAACAATTAATACAAAGTTCAACTAACTGGATTACTGATAACTGGGTTTACTGATGTTGAATTCTAAATACTAATTTACTGACATTTGAGTTTACTAATGCTGGGATACTGAATAAATGAGTCTACTGATATTGATCTCAGAGTTTTTCTAATACTGATTGACTGTATCTGAGATCAATCCTATCTAGCGGGTGATCTCTGAATCTACTGATACTAATTCTGATTGATTGTACCTAAGATCAGTCCTATCTAACGGGTGATCTCTAAATTCTATGAAACTATCTAAGTTTCTTACTGAGCTGAGTAACTGTATCTAACAGTCCTAATTTCTATAATACTGCACTGAGTTCTATTACTGAGACTAGATCTAAAACTGAGGCTGTTGGAGGTAGTCATCTAATTGACATGCCCCGAATCTGAACTAGTGGGGTCCAACTTGTAACCCTAGTTGAAAGGGTGCCAGTACCATGCCACGGGTAAAGACAACTGTTGTGGAGTCAGTCCTAATCTAGCGGGTGATCCCCGAGTATGTCAGTCCTATCTAATGGGTGACCTCTCATTCCTACGCTAGCTACGTAGTTTTAGAACTTAGGGATTACTTCTAGGGACCTCAGTCCTATCTAGAGGGTGAGCCCCCACCCCTAGGTTCGCTCGGTGCTAAATCCTACTCCCAACTAGAAGACACTAAACTGATTACTAATTCATACTAGGCTTGACTAAACTGTTACTGATCGTACTTGTTTGACTGAGTTAAACTGCATTCACTGAGTTCCGTTAACTAATGGAATATTATTGAGTTTTGAATCAATTACTGAACTGAAGCTGGAATGCTACTGATACTGAAATTACTGAGATTTCCTAAACTATATAACTATCTGAGTTTAACTGAGTTCTGTAACTGACTGAGAGTACTACTAATCATGGCATGACTGAGATTATTGTCAAACTGACACTGGATCTAGACAAGCAGCTAAGTTGTTGGGTATAAATACCACCAGGACTCGATAACATAAATAATACAAGATAGGACAACCCATACATAACATGGAAATAGGATATCATTCACAACACAATCAATGAGGCATCTCTTCAAGCACTTGGAAGTCTTAAACATGTAAATGCATAGGGAGTGCATAATATTATCTCATAATTCATTCAATAAGGAATGCACATGAGTAGGAATGCATGCAACATATCATAATTCATTCACTAAGGCCTTTCAAAAAACACTTGGCATACATTAACTTATACACAATTGGGGATTTCTCTATTTCCATCACATAAGCATTTTATCAAACATATAGGGAGCATACTTTATTCAATACACCTAATTAACATGGTCACATCAATCAACATACATCTTGAAGGGGTTTATCATGAATATCACATACTAGGATCAAAGCTTGGAACTTTGTAAACAAAACATGAATTAAAACTCAATAACAATATGAACTTCAAATTAAAAAAGGATTCTTTAACATGAACTCAATAACAACATGAACTTTTCTAATCTTTGAATTTAGAAAAGGATTCTTTAACTTCTTGGGTGAAAAGAACCCAAGAATCAACATCAAACATACCTTAGTTCTTGATTTTACGAAAATTGACGGTGGAATTCCCTTGAAATTCGGATCTTTAATTGGAAACCCTAAACTTGTTCTTGAGAGAAATTGAAAGAAACCACTACAGTTTGTGTGAAATATGGCCGAATCATGTGTTTTAGAGTTATATAAGAGTGGAAAAAAGACTGAAATAACCCTGGGGTCTCAGCTATTTTAATGACTAAAAAATTAGGTGTCGACGCGCTGGTCGATGCGGCGCGTCGATGGCATCGATGTGATGCCCAACGTATTGCATCATGATCGCATCGAGACTCAGTACTTTTGACTGGAAACCTATAACAATGTTAACCCATGCATTAGGCGACACGGCGCACAAAGATCACGTTGGTCTGCTATTTTGAGATCTCAAACGTGGTCTAAACGCGGTCCAAAAAATCCAAAACTTAACTGAAAACACCTACTGACATAGATGATCATGAATCATCTTAAAGATCGACATTTAAGGGTCGTATGGATTGAGAAATAATATTTCCAACTTATGAAGGCTAAAAAAAAGATTCTAAGTGTAAACACTTAGCTGAAGTTTCTAAGTCTGAGATCTCTTTTTAAGCATTAACAGACTAAGTAAAGCTTGGAAATTTGTGGGCTCTTAAGTAATCCAATTCCCATCCTCCTACTAGTATGTCCCATGTTATTGTTGCACCAGCCTCAATGCCTTCAATTTGAATATTGACTTTTTCTCCTCCTTTAACAAAAATTGAAATCAAACTTGGGATAATTTGATGGACCTTTTGTGAAATTGAGCTTTTTCAAATTGTTTTTAATCGAATTCAATTACCCCAATTGATTTATGTTCATCAGAACAGCTTCGTCAGCCAAATCCGAAGCCAGCACCAAAACCACCATTACAACAACTCATTAAAGAACTGCACAAAAAGTTCTAAAAATTTCAAAATTAAATCACATAACTAGCAAAGATTAACACAAACAAAGCAGATCCAAAAAACTTCATTTCCATAATTTCAGAAAGAAGATCTATAAGGATGCACCTTAACAACAATCATTTAATTACAAGATGAAATTGAAGGTGCTGAAGTCTAACTGGTTTCAATTCAATTGGATATAAAATTCAAGTCTCACATGCTTTCCTATTTATTTTACTCTACAAAGTTAGTAGTAGTACAGTAGTATTAAAAATAGACAGGTGTGTGTGGTTTTGGTTGGGGGTGGGGGAGGGGGCGGTGGGAAAAGCTTTCAGGAAGGATGCTGGATCGGAGGGGTGAGGAAGAAGAGTGATTTTTTAAAAAATTAACTTTTTTATTTTTTTTAAATATTATAAATGCTTTTTTAAGTCACTCTCTCAAAAAATGCGTGTTTACATGCGTTTTGCCACATCATCGAGTTAATGCCACATAAGAAAAAAAGTGTTTAAAATATTACCTTTTAATAGGTTCAAGGGTCTACATGACAAATATGTAAGTAGGAGTATCCATATTACAAAACAGACACAGTACAAGGGTCCACTAAGCTATTTTTATTTTCAGTCGCCACTACTCAAACACCCTTATATTTATTCATGTTAATAAGATTTTTCTCATAACCGGTCATATGATTGGAGCATCCTGAATCAATAATCCAGCATCTTCATAATCAATCAGTTTTTCACTTACAATTACAAGTCTATGCTCCTCTTCTTTGCTTGAGTGAGAAGTGGCACATTTTTCATGTTGATTTCTTTCTTCAACTGTATAAGTGGTCTCAAAAGTACAAACATATTTTTCATATTTCTTATTTTAGATGGAAGTAGCTATGTTACCTTCGACTTTCTTGTGCTAACAGTCTCTGGCGTAATGTTTTTTGTTTCCACAATTATAACTCTTCTTCATTTGACAATTGTTGACACCTCAGTTCACCTACTTATTATGCCATTGACTCTTTTTGTCTCCCCTTGGCCATGAGTTCCTCTCTTTATCCATTTTCGATAGTCTTGCATTTTGCTAAAGAGGGTCTTATCTTTATTTTTATAGAAACTTGAAATGGATTATAAGAATTTTCTTCATTTGCCAACACATTTTCCAACTGAGATAAGTTTTATTTTGTGCTCCACCCTCGTATAGTCGTAATTATGCTATTATACTCTAGACTTAGATCATAAACAGTGATTCTCTTCATCCTTGTCTTTGATTATATTATATGGATCAATCTTTGATATTTTATCATATAAAAATATTTTACCTTTGAGAAGTATTAACTGATCATCATATTTTATTGTGAGATCAACATCAACTCATTTTCAAGCCTCTATATTATTTTTGTAAAAATCATCATTGATGTGTCCCAAGATTTTTTGGGTGTCTTGGCATTCTAAATCTGTTGTATGAGATCATCTTCGACTGTTACAATAAGAGTATACATGACTAGTCTTTAATTTTTCACTTTTTCCTACTCCGCCATCAGTTGGTGGTGTAGCATTTTCTTGATACAAGGATGACCAAGAACACAAGAAAACATACACCAAAATAGTCCACAAGTTGAGAAAACCCGAGACTATTTTGGTGACCACTCTCGGATTCCCTACTTATAATAAGAATAGAGAGAACAACGAGTGTTAACACCTCAAAACAGCCAACCAACAAGTTATATTATCACAATACAATCAAGAACGACAAGGCTACAACAACTAAAACCTATGGGTTTTACAACAATACAAGGGAAACCCAAAACTAGAACAAGAAACAAAGATAGATAGTTAGACACAATGAAGTTGTAATCTTAAGAACCCAAGAATGGTAACTCTTGGACCCTTAACACCACACTCAACATGAAACTAACTCTTACAATGACATAAGAGGGCTTCCTCCTCTCAAGCACTAAGGTATCAAGCTTTGCAACACACAAAAGAATCCACCCTTATACTATGCCCTAATTTCGGTTTTGGAGCTCTTCTCACAAGAGGAGTGTTCTTACAATCTCAAACATAAACTAAGTAAATAAAACCTACATTGTTCTATTTATAAAACATTACAAACAAATAGAGAAATGACAAAAGATCCCTCCCATAAATGGGCTCCAAAAAAACCCTTAAGTGTACTAAAAGGATGGCTTTGGGCCTCCTTTACAATTGGGCTTGTGCACTCCTTTAAGTGGTCTTCAAAAATGATCAAAAAGTGTCCATGGTCATAATCATACTTGTATCATCCTCTCCATCTTGAGAGGAATTTGACCATAAATTCACGACCTCACCTCTTTTAGAGAGTTATCTCACACGGCCCCTCACACGGCCCCTCACACGGCCATGCATCTTCTACTTCCTCTTCAACTTGAATCCCAACCTCTTCGTGCTCTCCATATTAAGGCTTTCCATCGACCTTAGCTGGTTCAATCACCACTTTCTCTCCTAGGTAGTATAACTTTCCCTCCCTTAGGATCACATTCCTCCGATTTGGACACTCACTAGCCTTGTGCCCCCACCCTTGACACTTTAAGCATTGAAACCCCTTGGGATTAGAAGTAGAATTCAATTTACCTTCATAGCTTGGAGGATGTTTTTGGACAACCTTAGGGATCTCGGGTGGGGAAGCCACAAAAGAGTTCTTTTTTAGCTCCCTCTCCATCTCTAAAGCCACTTAGAAGATGCCCTCTATGGTGTCGAATTCATGAAGAGTCATGCAAGTGGTGATGTCCTTGTTTAACCCAACCTTGAATCTCACAATTTCATGAATTACTTGCTCTCCCCGGTGGTCAAGTTTCAACATCAATTGTTGAAATTCATCATAGTAAGCCATGACACTCTTGCTCCCTTGCCTCAAATTGTATAATTTGGCAAGGAGCTCATGCCTACAAGTCTCAGGCAAGTACCTTTGCCGTATAAGGTTCTTCAACCAAAACCATGGAAGAGGTTGTCTCCTGAACCGCTTAAGATACTCCCACCAAGTATTAGCATACCCTTCAAAATGAGCTATCGCATAACAACTCTTATTTTCCTCGGTGAGGTCATTGATTTGGAATATTTTGTCACACGAAGACATCCAAGAAAGATACTCTTCGGTATCACTCTCACCCTTGAAGATTAGGAGACTAACTTTGATGGAGTTTATGCCCAAGTCTCAATTTTGGTGGCCTTCCCTCACCTCTCGGCCTAGATCCCCATTCTACCCTTCATTATTTCTTCCCTCAAGTAAGCATTACCATAGACTACATAACCTCTATGTAGTTCTTCCCCACCATATCCTTCCACATGGTTTGGTTGGTTCGGGTTAGGTGGGTTTGAATTGGGTGGAAAATAAGCTCTTTGGTCTAATAGAACTTAAATTAGAATATGAGGCCTTTGGTTAAGTGGAAGGCTTGGGGTTGGTGTTGGTATTTGGGTTCCAAATAGTTCTTGTTGGACTTGGTGAAGTAGAGGGTAGGTTGGTCTATCAAACTCTTGGCTTTGGGAAGCATTTGGTGGTTGTCTCGGTGGATTGATTATTTGGTTTAACATTTTAGGGGAGATGGTAGGAAAATTGTTTTGATCATGTCCACTCGAGGACACATAATAGTATTGAGGAGTATAGGGGTGGATCCTTTGGCTTCCGACTCGTTCCAATCTCCCATTCATAGTAGATACATCCCTTTTCAACGATGTTATATCCGTTTCTAACTTCCCAAGACACACTTGCATTATTTTCAAAGTACAGCTGAGGCCTTCAATAGAATCCATGAGGATATTGGTATCATTGTTGCCCACGGTTTAGGAGTTCGTTCCCTCCATTGCAATGTACCTAAGAAAAACACCTACAAAACAATAAACGAGTTAGTTGTAAAATAAAGGTCCTCACACTCTCATTAGTTTTTTTTTGCCTCTCGGTTTTCTTCACTCAATCACACAAGGGTGGAAAGCTTGATTGTATTCCGTGCTTAAGAAGTGAACTAAACCTCTACAACAACTCAAGGAAAAAATAACAAAAGGACACACGAAGGATCGTAAACATGAAGAACGGCTACAAAACTAACTTAACAGTCTAGTGCTAGCTTGTAAGTTAGTAATGGAATCAACAAAAGAAACAACAAAAATGAAACTAGAAGATCAGATTTTGAGCTTAAAATGATCGTGTGAATAGTGATTTGACTACATGGCAGTACACTATTGCCCTCAGGTTTGTCAAAAATTTACTTGCCAATTTCAATTCTTGACCATTTCATAATTTGGACTTGGTGGATTTGGTTAATGGAGGAAATTGTAGTCTTGGAGCTTCTTTTTCAAATTTAAAACAAGACTTGGATTTTCTTGTATTCCTCCTTATAACATGGGTCCTTGAATCATGGAAAGTTGTTGGTAAATGGTTGTTAAAGTCTTTGAAGTGATGTGAACAAGACTTTCACCAACAAGTACTACAAATTTGTCTTTCACCTTTTTAGATCTATTTTGCAATTTAAAGCTTAACAAGATAATGAATGTGGTGAAGAAATCCAAGAACACAACAACAACATCAAGAACATACAACAACAATTCTCCAAAAACTCAACAAGTCCACAACAACAAGGCCAAGGCTAGAACAACAACACCAACCACGGCCACCCCTTGTTCACATCAACAACTTCAACAAATTCAAGTTTAAGCTTAGATTTGGACACTTTTAGTGTTGGTGAGAAAGAAACCAACACTTGAAACACTCTAAACAAACAAATTACTAACAAGATCTAGAAACACAAACACAAATCTCAGCCAAGAACAAAATGGACAAATTTCAACTTTTCTGGAAATTTTTTTTTCAGTTTTCACCCTTTTTTTTTTATTTTCTAAGTAACAAACCCAAGATTGACTTCGTAGGAACGAAATCAAAATCAGATTTGATACCAAATGAAACAAGGAAGACCAAGAACACAAGAAAATATACACCAAAATAGTCTACAAGTTGAGGAAACCCGAGACTATTTTGGTGACCACTCTCGGATTCGCTACTTATAACAAGAATAGAGAGAACAACAAGTGTTAACACCTCAAAACAGCGAATCAACAAGTTATATTAGCATAATACAATGAAGAACAACAAGTATACAACAACTAGAACCTATAGGTTTTACAACAATACAAGAGAAACCCAAAACTAGAACAAGAAACAAAGACAGATAGTTAGACACAATGAAGTTGTAATCTTAAGAACCCAAGAATGGTAACTCTTGGACCCTTAACACCACACTCAACATGCACCTAAATATTACAATGACCTAAGAGGGCGTCCACCTCTCAAGCACCAAGGTATCAAGCTTTGTAACACACAAGAGAATCCACCCTTATGTTATGCCCTAATTTCGATTTTGGAGCTCTCTCTCACAGGAGGAGTGTTCTTACAATCTCAAACATAAAATAAGTAAATAAAACCTACATTTTTCTATTTATACAACATTACAAACAAAGAAAGAGATGACAAAAGAGCTCTCCCATAAATGGGCTCCAAAAACCCCCCTTAAGTGTACCAAAAGGATGGCTTTGGGCCTCTTTTACACTTGGGCTTGTGCACTCCTTTAAGTATTCTTCAAAAATGCTCAAAAAGTGTCCATGGTCATGATCACACTTGTATCATTGCTCTACCAATTATATATCTTATAATTCCTGGGTGAGAAAATAGTATTGCATTTATTTATCAAAAAATTACACAAATACACAACTTATGTTTTCAATATTACAAAAAATCCCAACTCCCTAAACATATTACAAAAATCCCTTATATACATAGAATGTTATGTATATGTTGGCTATATTATGTATATTAATAGGGAGAGAGAATAAAGTAATTAAAAAAGTGGGAGAGAGTGTAATTACTTTTAAAAGGTTGGTATTTATGTTATTTATACTTTATTTATGTATGATCCATAGTTGCTTGTGTTGAGCTGCTCAACGCAATTGAGAGTGCTCACAAAATCTGTTATTGATTTGCGTCTCATGACTTATAGCCTTTATATTTAGAATATCTTAAAAATAATATAGAAGATTTATAAAAACTAAGAGAAAAAACTAAAGAATATTATAGCAAAGCATTTAATCAACTACCATTTAATCACCCCCAAAATATGAATATCAGTAAAATTGAATATATTAATAAAATATATGAAAATAAAAAATACATGAACGAAGAAAAACAGTTAATAAATATTACTACAAAGAATTTAACAATTACATAAATTAATGGATACATCTTGCGAAAAGAATAAATCATTAAAAGAAATAGAAACCCAACTATATAGTTTATACCTAGAATACAAAAGGTTACATAATACTAATGAGGATCCTAAAACACTAGATAATTTAATTATGATAATATCTAATCTAGAATATGAATTAATAAAACATCTTAAGTCAAGAAGATAAAAATGAAAATTATTCCAATCAATAATATTCACAAAATACATAATATAAAAATAAATACATACGTATTTATTATCTACCAGACTCTAATATCAGTTGTTGAATATTTGTTGGGCACAATTACTTGCAAACAACTTCAATTTTATTAGTGCAAAGTAAAAACTTTCGTCGGTCTTACAATTCTCACACAGTATTTTGTGTAGTGATCACACTATAACGACTCTCTATGCTTCTCTCTCTAATTTCTCACTTGATCAATCACTTCTTCCTTTCTTTCTTGCTTCGTTACAACTCAAATTAAAGTTGTGGAAACAACATCTTGCAGAAACATGAGGTTAGACTACATATAATAGATCCTTGTAACCAGATCCTTCTTATGATCTTGCATAAAGCCGGAAATTTAGTACACCAGATTATTCATTTTTTTTTATCTAAAACTGAAATGGCCATCACTATTTTTTGGTGGTGATAAAAGGGTTTAATTCACGAAATTTACTACTCTCTAAAATGTTCCTCCAACTATTTATTTCTAGAAGTACTCTTTCTAAAATATTTTTAGATTTTTCTTAAACACACTTTGTAGACATCAAAATTTGATGAGACTCTGTATGACGAGCCCAATTTCTAGTAGTGTTCGAGGAGGCTACTCTATCCTAAACTCTAGTTCACGCATATATAAAGGATAAAATATTCTCTTAAAGAGACATCTCAAATATCAATAAGCGCTTAGGTATTCATAAAGAGATCGAGATCTCGAATATCCTATAAGTTCCTGAGTATTCATAAAAAGATCGAGATTTTAAAATCCCATAAACTTTTGTATATTAACAAGGAGATCAAGACATCACATATTGTCTTTGTTAAAGTTGTTGCCCGACATTTCTAATGATCATGTACATTGTAAGGAGGTTCAAATATCATATGTTAGGGAAATATGTTGCTAACAATTCTTGAATCGCGGAGAAAATTTATAAAAAAAAAAATTAAGAAAGGAACAAAATTATGTTCTCAAATAGTCATCAGAAAAATCTTTGTTTCTTCATATTTTATTTGTAATTATAATTTATTTTCTATCACTTCAAAATTTGTTGCAAACATACTCAGTCTAGAGATCTTTCTTTAATTTTTACAAACTCTTGAATATTCTAAATTCTCTTACAAATTAAGTTGGTGATGACTTTTCAACATTGTCTTCTATTATTAAGTCTAGTGAATTTGATCGTGCTTCACATGATTATAAAATCTTTTATTCATTTATGAAATAGTCTCCTTCTAATACTTGAATATTAAATATTCAAAAACATTAAATTAAACTGCCTTTAATTTTTTTTTTTAATTTTTTTTTTTTTGAGAAAATTCTCTAATTAAGCACACTAGTTTATAAAATTCATGTCAAAAGTATTTCGAGTTTCAGAAACTACATATGAAAAAAAAAAAAAATTAAAACATAATCTTACAAAATAAATAGAAGATGTCTCGACAAAATAACAATTAAAGCCTAACGAGAAAGTGTCACTAGCAATTTCTTTTCATTGCGTGAATATGCATATTTTTTTGCTCCAAAACATGTCAATCCTACCACTATTGTGTATCTAATTATCAATACCCAAAGTGAAAAAACAGACTAATGCATAAATGTAACTAATACTTGAGCTGAATACAAAGTTAAAAACTCTTATAAATACAAATACGTTGAATATGCCAAAAGTCATGGTTACTCGTTTAAGTTAAAAAGAAAAAAAAAATCATGTCAAATACTCAAATTTAATCACACTCGTTGTATTCGTGTTTCTTATCTTCTTGACTTCTGCTCCTTTATATATATATATATATATATATATATATATATATATATATATAT
>NW_025884219.1:60229-66644 GCF_002878395.1 Capsicum annuum
AGGAGGAAGAAGAAATAAGAAGAAAGAAGGAAGAGGAAGAAGAAGGAAGAAGGAAGAGGAAGAAGAAAAAAAAGGAGAAAGAAGAGGAAAAAGAAAAAGAAGAGGAAGAGGAGAAGGAAGAGGAAGAAGAAGAGAAAGAGGAGGAGGAAGATGAGGAGGAGAGGGGGGGAGAAGAAAGAGGAAGAGAAGGAAGAGGAGGAAGAGGAAGAGAAAGAGGAAGGAGAAGAGGAAGAAGAGGAAAAGGAAGAAGAAGAAGAAGAGGAAGAGGAAGAGGAAGAAGAAGAAGAGGAGGAGGAGGAGGAGGAGGAGGAGGAGGAGGAGGAGGAAGGGGAGGAAGAAGAAGAGAAGGAGATAGAGTAATTATTAACCTTAGGGTAGTGATTACTAACCTTGGGGTTTCTAATTTTTTTATAAATAGACATTCACTATATATGATAAAGTAGATATTCACTATATATGGTAATATATTTATAACACTACCTTTTGAATGTCTAATTGATAGATAATGTGTCTCGTTAAAACTTTACTAAGAAAATCCAGTAGGAAAAAATCTAGTTAAGGAAAAAGAGTACACATCTCTAACAATATGTATATAGGCTAACACATTAAAAACCTTACAAGAAAAACTCAGTGGTATAAAATCCTGTAAGGGAAAAAGAGTACAACGCGTATTAACTTCCCCTAATGAGAACATCCTTGAACATTTGCATTCCGATCATCTGCATCATCTTCTTTAAAGTTGCAATTGGAGGAGACTTGGTGAATAAATTTGTCATATTGTTACTTGAACGAATCTGTTACACATTAATATCACCATTTTTTTGTAGATCGTGTGTATATAAAAGCTTTAGCAAAATATGCTTCGTTCTATTTCCTTGAGTCCTTCCTTAAGTTGTGTTGTGCATGTTGTATTATCCTCAAAAAAATGATAGGTAATTTGTCACATTTCAAACCATATTTTTCATAAATGAAATATATCGTGGACGTCAACCACACACACTCTTGGATTGCTTCATGAATAGCTATTATCTTAGTATGGTTCGATGAAGTAGTTACGATAGACTGCTTTGTATATCTCCAAGATATGACAGCATCAGCATAACCAACATGTTCGGGACTACAATCTTTAGAATAAAATAAGCTCATATGTTTTATCTTATTTTGATGTCTCCTAGTAGGAGCAAAACTATACCTTGCTAACAAATTAATCGAAAGGCTATATCGGGTCTTAAAGTAGTTACAAGATATATTAGTACACCAATTGTACTAAGATATATAACCAATCTAATTCAGTACATTTTTTATTTCAGCAAATAATCTATTGCTTTTGAAAACTCTCCAAGAGTTTCAATAATTTTTAAGTTATAAATTTATACAATATAAGGATTACAGATAAGTTTCCCTGAAACTTTTATATGCTTCAAATATTTTGAATCCTTAAAAATTTTTACATAAATTTTTTCAAGTGACAATATTCAGTACTTCATATGTGACATCTTAAAGTGTCTAGACTGCAAATCAAATAAGTTTTATGATTACCAAGATGCATCCTTTTAGTCACTTGATAAATATTCTACGTCAGCATGCTTAAATAAATATAGAATTTGGATTCTCGTAATCTTTCACAATATTGAACCAATATTGTGTCAAAAATATTGATGATATTCTATTTCCTATCGATTCACAGTGTGACATAATATTTTGATATCTCATCACTGTCAGGTACCTAAACCTCTCATAAGGTTTCGTGAAGTATTATGTCATAGACTCTTCAAGAGCGCATTGCCTTCTTATTATGATTATATGTTCCTTACACTTTTCAAGGATTATTTCATTTGGAAACGATTGATCTATCAAGCTTTACGCATGTGTAGACTTTGTTCTTTAGGGACACAAAATAGGAGCACTTGCAGCTTAAATATGAGATTAAATTTGAGTCGGCAAATGCTTCTAATATTTGACTTGAATTATCTTTTGAATTAGAATCTGATGATAATTCCTAACATATTTCGTAGCTGCTTATAGTCTCCCTCTTATGTTAGGAAAACTAACATACATCCTCCATTTTCTTTGAGGAATCCATCTTTGTGCATTATGGTATATTCATGAATCGTATATCGCACATTTAAACTATAATAAATGGACAACATGTGATTCCTCATTCAGAACCAACTTTGAAAGAAAATTAATCATAATTTATTGGTTTGATGCATAAAAGTACTTTTGTACATAATATTTCAAACCAACACATAAAGTTTTTGTTCTCATTAGCAATGGTTCTCTATTTATCAAAGATATTTTATGTCAAATCAACATTAGCAAGATGAATTGTCTTGATTACACAATCTAAAAATTATGCTCTTAACTCAATTTATACTGAGCAAATAACTTTATGAATGTTAAACTCTAGTTTGGCAATAAATGTACAAGTGATCATCTTAGATCGATGCATCTTAATAGATCACATGACTGGTGAATGAATCCATATTCACCTTTTATATTTTTCATAATTTAGAGGATCCAACCCCAATATTAGTTAGTTCAACCAACTTATCATGAGAACATGCTACATTAAAGTTCATGAAGAATTTTGTAATTCTTTAATATTTGTTTAATACTTAATATGCATATCTTTGGAATGTCATGATTGTTTATGTCAACTTATGAATTTATTTGTACTAGTAAACTTCAAGTTTACCATGACATGTGCCTTTTACTTTAGTAAGCTTCTTGTTTACTATGACAAGAATTTTGTATCAATAAATAATAAACTCTTAGTGTATTATGACATGTGATATCATCATCATGCTTGGATAAATTTTTAAATTCGTGGTTCTTATCATAGTAGCTTGGAGATATTCAATTTTCCAACTGTTCTACCTGTTTTGGAGGTGGATTATGATATCTTAACAACTAAGAACACGAAACAATTTATATACAATTATATTCACCCCTAGGGTATAGATCAATATTCATAATAATTAAAATTCTCATTTCCCGAGAATGGAATATAATCGTGCCTTAAGCATATCAAATTTTGATAGCTTATAATCTCTTTCATGATATTGCTACTTCAGGAGCACATTAAGGCACACATATAATGTAGAGAATTTTTCTCTTAGCATATCTTTCAGAGTATACCATTCTACCACATTCACTTCGAGAATAGAGCATATCAATGAGATATGTTTCATGACTTTTCATCAAACACCCATTATTTTGCCTTAGCCATCATAATATCATCAATATGGTGTATTGAGATTCAAAATCAATATCTTATCCATATAAAGGCATCTTAGTCTATAACTCGATGAAACTTGAACCCAACAGCTTATCATCATGGTGCATTGAAACTTTTAACCCAATGTAAGTTTAAAATAAAAGTCTTATTGATGAAAACTCCCATGGGCATCGTAAGGCGACGGTGAGCTGAGAGAAAGAAAAATGAGAGATGCTTGTTGGAAAAAATCCTTCAAGGTATCACTAGCTGAATAAGTTCTGTGAGTGAAATTGGCCCAAGGAAGTAACTCAATTTCAGGGCCATTAACTCAACAAAAATTGGTGAAAATTTGGATGGAAAGATCAGACAACTTAATCCAAAAATGCAGGGCATAATCATTATAGTTGACTGTAATTTTTAGGTAAATTTTTTGTTGCTTTATTTTAAATGGGGACATTCATTTTCCTTTTCTTTCTTCTTTATATTTTTATTTTTTTTCTTGAGTCAGTTATTCAAATGAAAAGTTATTTTTCTTGTGTCTTTGAGTGAAATCAATGTCAAAGCAAGAGAGAAAAGATCTCAAAACTGGCTAGCAACTTCTTCAATTGCACAAAGAAAGAAAACAAGGTCATCGCATGAAAGAGACATGATTGTGAGCCAAAATAAGGGATACAAAAATTTTTGTCAACAGACAAGTCTGGAAACTCATGAAAATACCAAGGTTCAAAGGGTTTATCTGAGAAGCTTGGCAAAGCAGAGATATTGTGTCTGTTTCAAAGTCATTCTTAATAATATGATTTTGGGTCAATGATGCAGCAAGTCAATGATATATGCTAATGGCTGGAATAAATATTAAATGTAGAAAGGGCAAGAGCGATTGGCGCAAAAGCTAAAGCCATAAAACGGCCACCGTGTTTTTAAACTCACAAGTTTTCTTTGATAAAACATAAACATGTTACCTTCAAATCAAGGACTTTAGAGAATAAATATCAAAGGCCGCAATGACTCACTTCTACAAATGCAAGAGGCAATGTTGCTGCACAGGTTTGGTAATCAAAATCATGGTAAAACTCATAATCCAATATCTCTAGGAGACACACTTCCTTGTCCGAGTAATTTATTCATTAGGTGATGTACTTCGTAAATTGACCCTTCACTCCTGGAAGTCGTACTTTCTAGTTGAGTCCTTCCATTTAATCTTTAGGAGGCACATTTCCTTATTTGGGTAATCCAAGCGACATTTGTAAGGAGACATATTAACTTGGATAATTCAAGTGGCATTTGTAAGGAGACACATTTCTTTTTTTGGGTAATTTAAGTGGCATTTAAAAGGAGATGCATTTCCTTGTTTGGGTAATTCAGGCGGCATATGTAAGGAGATGAATTTATTTGTTTGGATGATTCAAGAGACATTTGTAATGAGACGCATTTACTTGGGTAATTTAAGTGGCATTTGTAAGGAGACTGTAACACCCCAATTTTCTAAACCGGAATGCTACATGGTGCTTATGACCCCGAAGGACCACAAGCTAACCCATGACGAATATCTGTACCTGTATACTGCATAATATAATATAAAAATGCAGAAATATGTACTGAATGACCATAAGGTTCAAATGAATAAACATCTAATAAAAACAATGTCTGAAAATGGTATAACCATACCAAAACAAATCTGAAATAACTGTCTGACATGCTATAGTCTGGAAAGCCTCTAAATTGTCTAAACATAGAGTTGATGGGACATGTCCCCAACTAACTCCAACTACTGAAATAAACTTAAAATTGAAATAGTAATGAAATCATCGTATCTTTGAAAGATGAGGACATACTTCTAACTCTGACTGCTTTTACTGGAATCTACTATTGATCTGGAGCTCGTGCCTCAGAACCTATGGTGTAATATAAGAGAAAGCACCATAGTGCAAATGCATCAGTACGACTGAATGTACTGAGTATACGAGTGAGGTAGGCTAAATCCAAAGGGTTATATGCATAAACAATGCTGACTAATATGAACATGAGAATACATACATGCATAAGCAACTATAACTGAACTCGTGGTGATACTGACTACTGAGTCTGATTACTGACGACATAACTTCAATGATAATGAGGTACTGCATGGATGAAAGACTATTTTTGATAGTTCAAATTATGAAGAACTGGTCTGATTGACTGTGTCTAACAGTTCTAAAACTGCATACTGATAACGTAGCCATGATGACTGATATAACTTATATAACTGTGATTATCGGCATAACCAATGTAACTTATGCTGAGCAAATGTATCTGATAGTCTAAGTTCTGATATTATGAAGAACTATCTGAGTTTGTTACTGAAATTGAGACTAAGACTAAAACTGTGACTGTGGAAGGTAATTATCTAACCGACATGCCCCGAAACTGAACTGGTTGGGGTCCAACCTGTAACCCCAGTTGGAAGGGTGTCAATACCGTGCCATGGGTAGAGATAACATGTGAGTAAACCCTATTCTATTTTGGAGCTCAATCTTTCTGCCCTGCTATCAGGTAAACTCAAAGGAGATACATTAGCCCTATGGGTAGGGACATCTCCACCTACATTGGCTATGTAGTTCTAGAATGCAAGGATTGCTTCTAGGAATCACACCCTCTGACTGTGACAGGTGAGTCCTCATCCTTGGGTTCACTCGATGCTAAATCCTACTCCCAACTGAAAGACACTGAACTGATTTGCTGAACTAAATTGATTAACTAAACTGATATTAGTGGGATTGGTTAGCAGAGCTAAACTGAGTTTATGAGAGCACTGATCTTAATAAGTATTGAGTTCTTCAAATTTCTGAGAGTACTAAATTATGAAGATTACTGAAGTTACGAAGAACACTAGAATTTCTAAAGTTTTCGATATCACTAAGTACTGAGATTACTGAGATTAGTTGAAATTAACTGAGTTACTAAACTTTCCTGAGTCACATGACTGATTGAGTTCTATGGAACATGGCTTGACTGAGAGTACCATGAAATCATGACATAGATCTAGGCACACAGCTATATTTGTCGTGTACAAGTACCGCCAGGACTCGATGGAAGGAAACTGACACATATGAGAAACTTGATCATAGGAGTAGAGTCCAAAATTCACAATATCATAAGTAGGGGATTTCATACTATACATGATGCTCAACTTCTTATACATGGAATGGAATGCAT
>NW_025884220.1:0-72794 GCF_002878395.1 Capsicum annuum
TCTCAGATGATATAATCTTTCATCAACCCCCTATTTACCCTCGCTGGTATTCTCCTACCACACTTTCTTATATATAATCATCACCCTAAGCAATCCAACCATATAAATTAGGGCTAGGGCAATAAGTATATTGGTTTTTATTCTTGGTTGAAGCAGTGGGAGGCTTCGAAGGCTTTTTTAGAGTCCAATGCAACCTAAAAGTTATTCCAATCGCTATTGAATCTCTTTACAATGACACCAAAATTAGATCCCTTCACAATGCTTGACACATAAACATGAGCAACAACCGACATTAAATATTAACAGGGTATCAAAACTATATTCATGATCCCTCAGTATTATTAGTTTGGACCTATAAAACTTAACTTTAATATTGTAGATTTCTCGTTTGAATGATCAATGACTAAACGGTAAAAATAACATTCACACAATCTATCACGACTTGAACTAGGGTCTGGCCGTGACAGACATCCTGAACCATGAAGGCCTGAAACACCCTTCTCTATCTGGTAATCATGCACAACATTCATATAACAAAGAAGACGCGAAAACATTATCTGCTATAGAAAGATGGTCAATTCTGAATTCAACATAAGTATGGAAACTGTAAATCAAATACATCTATATAACATCTGACTCAGTCAGCGAAATCTCTACTACATGAAAATTTGACAACTGTCTAAAACTAGGACAAGGCCCCCACTAGACCAAAACCATATCTAATAATAGTTGTCTGAAAGTAAACAGGCCTTTTGCAATAAAGAAGGCTCACCAACTAGACATTGCAACTCTGTCTGATAAAATCTATTGCTTTTCTGGACCCCTAGACTGAGCCTCAAAACTTGAAGGGAGGAGGGGGGGTCAATACAGATGTACTAGTATACAGAGCATATCCAAAATAATTATTTATTATTCAACATATATGAGAGCAATTTAAAATAGTTCATAAGTATATCAAATAGTAAGAATTCACATGGGCATTTTAAAGACTCTGTAAAAATCATCTCAACTCTGAGAAATCTGTGTTACTTCTGTGCTAGGTGGTATACCCTACAACTCTGAAAAATTCCATGGGCTATATGGAAACTGCCATAAACTCGGCAGTGAAGCCCCCAACCCAAGTGTACCGCAAGAGTCAGAGTCTCCGAATCTACTACGCGACACGGCCGTCGCCAGTGTATAATAATAATCTACCTATTTCGGTAAATACGGTTTTAGGCTAAGAGTTGGTTGAACTTGCGCCTTCTTCGGGTAACCACCTAACCATCTTTAAGCCCCTTTTTAAAACTCTATCAAACATGCAGTCTCTGAAAACATACTCTGAAAACATGCTCTAAAAACATACTCTAAAAACATACTCTGTTATGGCATAAATACATATGGTATCGTCATACCATTGACTTACAAGTCACATCTATGAGCCATTATTAGTCTATCCTAAAACTCTATTTTCAAAACACAAGTTTTGAGACCAGCATTTCAATAATTCAATTCAATGAATCTTTTTTCTCAAATCTCATGTAAACACATGTAATTCTTTTTTATACACATAAGAACATATTGATATCAAGAAACACCCTCTCAACAATTCCAAATCATGTTCAAATACCAGGAAATTGCAAAAACATCTTTCACATCACAAAACTATAATCTTTAATTTAATACAAGAGAGGGAGTTCATAATTTATACTCTCAACAATCTTAAATCTCACATTCATACATATACATATATATGTAAATCAATTTAGGGGAAAAGACCACAAGGCCAAAGCAATAGTAGCATTGAAACTTTCGAAATGCATAATCAATAATATAGTTTTCAAAACCCCCATAAAATACATGAATCAAAACCTTTAAATCATGCTTTAAAAATTTCAAGCCCATGTAGTTTTTAGGATAAACCCCACATACCTTTATTTCGGAGAATAATGAATGATTCTGGAAGCTTACAGATTGGGGATTCCAAATCTCTAATTATCTTTAAAAACTCACGGTTGAATGTTGAATTATTTGGGATTCTTGTTTGAAACCCTAGAGAGCTTTCTTGATGAATTTTGGTGAAAGTGTATGTATTTAGGTGTATTTGGAATTAAATCCCGTGTTTGGATGGGTTTGGGCCATGGGAAATGTCTAGTTTGACCTTGGAATTTAAAATACGGGACTGGAACGCCATAAAAAGATTCACGATGATGCACTAGAAATTGCGTTGAGTTACTGGAATTGAAAATTGTCGATTTATGGCTTATCGCGATGCGATGGCCAGTCAATCGGGAATGCTGACACTAAAAATACTCTAACTTCTTTACCGAGTGTCCATTTTAGGCAAATTTGGTATCGATGGAAAGCTAATTCAAAGATATTTCATTTGATATATAGTAGGCCACCCATTTAATTACATACAAGGAGTTATGGTCGATTGAAGTTGACTCAAGTTTTGACGCTCACTAAAACTCGAACGATAGGAAAGCTTTCAATTTGACCTTGAGTTAGGGGAGCTTTATGATCTAAATTCATGCTCAAATAGGTTACCACACTGCATACTTGATTAAAATGGAACATTTACATAGGATTTATGGCTTTTGGATCATCTACACATACAAATGACGATTTTTATTCTAACCCGAAACACGGGGCGTTTCAATATCTCCCCCTTGGGATCATTCGTCCCCGAATGATGGGTAGAAACGTTGAAGCTTAAAGGTATGGAATAATGCGAACTTGATGTGTTTTCTAAGAAAGGATATAACTGATCTGAAATATTTAAATTTCTATCATGAAACTGAATTTTGAGTTGACTTGACTTCACTTATTTCAAGGAGCTGATTCATGCTGAGAGTTTAAGATTCCCTTGAAGTGTTCATGATCAAATCATACATATTGAATTGAGAATTGATAACTTATGCATGTACAAATCATGAGGCAACATGTCTTAGATTGCACCAGGTTACTGTACTGCCTTAGCTAAAATACTTGGAAACATTTGAAATTATGTTCTGTACTCTTATGAACCGAGACATGACTAAGTAGCTGAATCTGAAACATGATGCTTTGACTGAACTGAATTCACAATTTACATGGATGAAATAGATTATCTCTTGAGATGGTCATACACTTGAGACTTTGAATAGTAGGACTAGGTGAAAAGGTGGAAAAACCACAGTAAGTTGTCTACCTGACTGTTAAGCCGAATTGCTAGCTACATAGACTGAATTATACTGGACACTTATACTTAACTAGAGTATCTCTTCAGCACTCTTTCTAAAGAAGAACTAGTAGCGTTAGGGAGCAAAGAATCTCTGACATGAGTTATACCCGACATCTAACTAAGGAATCACAACAATGACACTACTCTATAGCATGTAACATAGACACATAACTCATAAACTAGGATAGAATTACCAAACCTTAGGCAAGGCAACTTCTTACTTTCGAGTTTAGCCATACTTCAAAAATACTCTCTCAACTATACTTTCCTCTTAAATACCATGCTCATTGATTTCACTTATTTTTCTCACATGGCCGCTGATATTTCCATCTACTAATGTCTAAACTGAACTAAATCTCCTCACCATCTTCAATCCGAACTCAAAATCACAAGACGTACCACATAATAATGTAGTACTAGATTGAATCATGAATTCAGTGCGCCCTGCATTTCACAATTCCTCATTTCATGCATAATTCTTATTGCCACTCCAGCAATCACTTTCAACTTTGCATTAGACATTTACAAACACTCGAAGCATCCATTCGTATGTATACACACATGAAATTCAAGCCTATATTCATACCCATATATGCACTTCTAAACAACCACTCATAAAGCATATTTCTCATATTCTCTGATACTTCTATCCGTAACAACTTCCCTGTACTATTCAGATGGTACACATAAAATATCCTCAACTAATCAAGCTATACACAAAACTTCACCCCAAAATTCTTTCAACTTATAGACTTACACAAAACAAGCACACAATAATTTTTACCAAATATAACACATAAAACTTCAACTAACCTTGACATGTATCAAAGACTTGGCCTTAATCTTACTCTACAATTACTGCCTTAACTCAAATAAGCAAACAATCATATTTCATCAATAAGAAATGTATACTCTTTCCCTTCCAAGCAACTGTTCATCATCACTATCTCGACCTAAGGGAAAAGGTCACTGAAAAATTGGAATACCGGAATCCAGAACATGAGGAGAGTACTAAGCGTAACTTGATACCCCACTGAGGAGTGAGGAATAGAGTACTCACGACATAGACTCATTGAAGAGATCTAATCTGAGGACGTACCTGATATAAATCTGAATTTTCACTGTTCGTTAGGAGTATCACATGTGCACAAGAGTCATGAACTGCATGACCTAAATTTTTTTGAAATTCATAACTTACAAAAAGTGTTTCTGACTGCTGAATAAACTGGGAACTCATCATACTAGGAAATAGGAGAGTGCATGATTCCTTATCATATGCATGAACACGAGCTATGATCATGAAGCTGAAACATAAAGCATGAGTTTGTATCGAAATAACTGAAGTAAACTATTGAAATAAGAATAGATTGAGCATCATTCTTTCTCACAGCCAATTCCACAACTTACTGGCACATCTATTATCATCTGAAAACTTGATTTGGTTACTCTTTCTATCATCTCCCCCTTAGATTTAAGTAACTACTCTAGGTCCGTGAACCACTATATACACTCGGGTATTAACTAAAATTACTTTACTCTAGAGTCAGGGATATAACAATACATATAAACTAAACTTACCCTGTAAGACAGTATCTTGATGTATAGCAACCAATGCTAATACCTCCTTCTAAGATTTAACCCTTGGATTTCTATAGCCCCAAAAGTTATCATATAACACCAGCATCATGCCTGCAAACTTATATCTCTCTACTATGAGAATCAAGATCATATTAAAAGGCTTAACCTTATCTATCAAAACTCCTTAACTTGGCTATTTAGAACAACATATACCATTTAACTAGTCTTTCTCCATCTAGTAACTCAACGGCACCACTAGCAACACATAACATGTAATAGCCTTAGAAAAATACTGCAACCTCATATCACCTTGGCATACTTCTACTTCATACATACATACTTTATTACGAACCAAATAAATCTTGCTGCACTGTTCAAGCCTATTAGATCTCTTCCATAAAACTAGTATCATTAACCAAGAAATAATCACATCCACCTTCATGACATCACTGCTATGCCTTAAAATCTACTACATACCTTCTCACAAGTAGTGCTAGTCTACAACTACCAAAGAAAAGAAAGTGAAGGAGGTAGAGTCATATAATAGACATGGTCAACCTTAATCTTATATTATCACCCCATACAATTTTATCTACTTATACGACTTTCTCATATCACACTTACTTACCCAAGCGTACATTTAGACTACCTTCAAATTCCACAAACAACCTTGTGTCTATAATTATAACTTACTAGCTAATCTAGCCATTTTCATACTTCGACCAAACAACAACTCACCTAAGCTAATAACTCCTTATCTACCTTCTACTAAACTATCACATAAGAATGTATCACTTTAATACCGACTCAATCTCATGCCAAAAGATTCGGCTATACATACATTCACTAAATCGTCCTTACCACTTTTCTTGCCATTACGCCTCTCAACCCCCAGTTCCATCCAACACAAGAACCAAAAAAATGGATAATGAGTTGCTAGTGAATTGAAATAGGCCTCAAACAACTTCACTAAACTTTGATTTTTCAACAACACAATGATAACAAGATTACCAAAGACAAAAACTTGACACAGAATAATCAATAATCTAAAGATACATATTTTACTCTATATAAATAATAATAAAAAAACTTGAGTCAAACACTTCCCTCACATACTACCAATAGGTCATGACACCGACACTTAACCTACACTACTACTCAGGTGGAAATACAGTTCCAATATTCTGCTACACATCATTCCCCTTAAGTGTGACATCAGCAACATAAATTCTAAAAAGGACTTAATACACTCAATACCACATACTGAAAAGCATAATTTTGTCAGAATCAAAGTTCACACTTGAATCAATACACTCTGAGGCAATAATGGACTCTTCACAAGTCCTTGCAAAATTTTAAAATCTTATATGGCTCAATCAGAAAGAACCATGTCATTTAGACTCTAAACTTCTTCACTTGAATCACGCCAATAATGAGACATTTCTGAGAATATCAGAGTAAGGAAAGAATTGGGATGTCTGTTACTTTCGTATGGGCAACACCATAGCACGAATTAGAGTATGAAAGAGGAACATTCTGACTCTATTACATAAACTAGAACATGAAGAAAGAGAGACATTCCTAAACTCCTTGTAGCCTTTTGCTTATAAGTATGGTGTGCTACATACCCATAAACAAGACTCTACCCGACGCAATTTTGCAGACACCCTGGGACCATGAACTGTGCTCTGATACCAAGTTTGTCATGACTCAAACTAGGGCCTGGCCATGATGGACATCTTAAACCATGAAGGCCCAGAACGCCCTTCTCTATCTGATAATCATGCATAAGATTCATATAATAAAGAAGATGTGGAAACTTAATCTATTATGGAAACATAACCTGCTATGGAAACATGGTCAATTCTAAATTTAACATAAGTATGGAAATTGTAAATCAAATATATCTAAATAACATCTGACTCAGTCTGTGAAATCTTTACCATATGAAAATCTGACAACTATCTGAACTAGGACAAGGCCCCCAGTAGACCAAAACCATATCTAATAATAGTTGTCTAAAAGTAAACAAGCCTTCTAGAATAAAGAAGGCTCACCAACTAAACACCCCAACTCTGTCTGATAAAATTTATTGCTTTTTTAGACCCCTAGACTGAGCCTCAGAACCTAGAGGGAGGAGGGGGGTCAATACAGATGTACTGGTACGCAGAGCATATAAAAAATAATCATTTATTATTCACCATATGTCAGAGCAATTTAAAACAGTTCATAAGTATATCAAATGGTAAGAATTCACATAGGCATTTTAAAGACTGTAAAAATTATCTCAACTCTGAGTAATCTATGTTACTTCTACGCTAGGTGGTATACCTTACAACTCTGAAAAATTCCATGGGCTATATGGAAATTTCCATTAACTCGATAGTGAAACTCCAACCTAAGTGTGCCGCAAGGTTCGGAGTCTCTGAATCTACTACGACACACGGTCGTCGCCAACATACAATAATAATCTACCCGTATTAACAAATACAGTTTTAGGCTAAGAGTTGCTTGAACTCGCACCTTCTTTGGGTAACCACCTAATCCACTTTAAGTCTCTTTCTTAAAACTCTATCAAACATGAAGTCTTTGAAAACATACTCTAAAAACATGCTCTGAAAACATACTCTGAAAAAATACTCTGTTATGGAATAAATACATATGGTATTGTCATACCATTGACTTGTAAGTCACATCTCCGAGCCATTATTAGTCTATCATAAAACTCTGTTTTCGAAACATAAGTTTTGAGACCAGTATTTTAATAATGCAATTCAATGAATCTTTTCTCTCAAACCTCATGTAAACACATGCAATTCTTTCTCATACATACAAGAACATATTGATATCAAGAAACACCCTCTCAACAATTTCAAATCATGTTCAAATGCTAGGATATTGCAAAACATCTTCCAAATCACCAAACCATAATTTTTAATTCAAAACAAGAGAGGGAGTTCATAATTTATACTCTCAACAATCTTAAATATCAAATTCATACATATACATATATATGAAAATCAATTTAGGGGAAAAGACCACAAGGCCAAAGCAATAGTAACATTAAAACTTTCAAAATACATAATCAATAATATAGTTTTCAAAACCCCCATAAAATACATGCATTAAAACCTTTAAATCATGCTTTAACAATTTCAAGCTCATGTAGTTTTTAGGATAAACCCCACGTACCTCTATTTCGGAAAATAATGAATGATTCTTGAAGCTTATGGATTGGGGATTCCAAATCTCTAATTATCTTCAAAAACTCACGGTTGAATGTTGAATTATTTGAGATTCTTGTTTGAAACCCTAGAGAGCGTTCTTGATGAATTTTGGTGAGAGTGTATGTATTTAGGTGTATTTGGGATTAAATCCCATGTTTGGATAAGTTTGGGGCCATGGGAAATGTCTAGTTTGACGTTAAAATTTAAATTCCAGGACTGGAACACCATAAAAGGATTCACCACGATGCTCTAGAAATCATGGTGAGCTACTGGAATTGACAATTGTCGATTTAAGGCTCATCGCGATGCGGTGGCCAGTCAATCGGTAATGCTGACACTAAGAATTTTCTAATTTCTTCACCAAATATCCGTTTTAGGTGAATTTGGTATTGATGGAAAGCTAATTTGAAGATCTTTTATTTTATATATAGTAGGCCACCCAGTTCGTTATATACAAGGAGCTATGGTCGATTGAAGTTGACTTAAGTTTTGACACTCACTAAAACTCGAATGATAGGAGATCTTTCAACTTGAACTTAAGTTAGGGGACCATTATGATCTTAATTCATGCTTAAATAGGTTACCACACTACATACTTGATTAACATGGAAAATTTTCATAGGATTTATAGTTTTTGAATCATCTACGCATAAAAATGATGGTTTTCATTCTAGCCCAAAACACAGGGTGTTACACAATCAATGTACTCTATATGTGTGTTTCATGATAACATTATCAGTAATATATACCTTCCATATATGAAGTGGTTCTATCTGTAAGCATCTTATTCCTCCGAACCCATCTTTACTGTAGCCTCTTGTGTTGGTCGGGCAAAAGTTAATCAACTTTTAGTTCCTTGTATCTACAAAGAAGAGGAAAAAATTGATGTCAAACAAGAAAAGAACAAAAAGAAAATTATCCATCTATTGCAATAGATATGTAGTCTGTTGCAACAGATGTGAAGTCTGTAGCAATATATGTGGAGTCTATTGCAATAGATGTGGAGTCTATTGGAAAACATTAAACCAGCCTTGTTAGTGATTTGATTTGTTCCAACAGTTGCTCCGTCTGTTGCAAAATCAACAACAACATAAACTACAAAGAAACAACAAATAAAAAACATCAACAATAAAAAAACAACCACTACAAAAAAAACGCGTTTAGCAATGGATTTTTAGCAACAAGGACATTTTTGTCACTAATTAATGAAGGAATTGCAACAAAATAGAACTTTTATCGCTAAATAAATGAAATTAAAATTAGTAGCCTAATTAGTGATGAATTAGCGACCGAAAATAAAATTTGTTGCTATATTTTGGTGATAAATATTGGCGCCTTTATTTTGGTGACAAAATTGACGACATAAAAGGTGGGAATGTTTTTTGACATGGTGGAGACAGAAATAGCAATGAAATTGTTGTCACTGAAATTATTTTACCATTTTAAAAAAAATATATTAGTTATATTTTTAATAAATAATTAGCAACGGATTGTAAATCCGTTGCTGAATCTGTCACCCTACCAACTAAATATTAGGGCAAAGTCTTTTATTTCACTTTATTCCGAAAACATAGTATCATCCGCCTCTCTCTAAAAACAAACTCTCCTTTCCCCTTTCTCTCAATTGAGAAAAGGGAATCGCTCAATATCAATCAAAAACGGAGTCAATCGCTCAATTTTGAATCTAAATTAGATTTACTATTCTAAATCCCGTAATGTGAGTTGTTTTTCCTCTTTCAATTTCTTAATTTCTATGTTGGAAGTCACTTGTAAATGGTAGGTTTAGGGTTGTTTGAGCTCTTTTACTTAAGTTTTCCTTACTACTGTTGATATTATATGTTTTTATGGTTAATCGGTGGACAATAACATGCACCATATTTTCTCGCTTAGTTGTCTCAGTGTAGTATAAGAAAATTTCCATATCTGCTTAGATTTATTGTTTTGAATTTAAAAGTTGTTTGCGTACTTTGTTTTGGCTTATTTCTAGTAATTGAGTATTATTAATGAGATTAAAAGTCTAGATTTAAAAAAACTAGAGAAAAAAATTTCTTCTCTAAACCCAGAGGGTGGTTCGCAGAGATAGAGACTACCATCAAGTTGTTCATGTGTTGATATTATGTGAGAGTACATAAGAACTACTTCTCCAAGGACGTGTTGATTGCAAGGATTCCTGGGTTGGTTAGTGGGATATCTCAAGTTTCGGTCATATACTCCTTTACAATCTACAACTTGCTAATTTTATAAGTGTTTGGCATTATCTTCTGTAAGTTGCTCCTGAAAAAGTCGTAATTGGATCTGTTAAATAGAAAATCTTTCTCTGACCCCATCAAGTTATTTTTTAGCATTATTTTTATATAGTTGTGAAACTTTACTGCATTATATTTGCTTTATTTCATTGAAAATGAATGAAGGATGGGAATGATATCATATAAGCAAATTCAGTAAATTGGAAATGTTGTTTGTAAGTTGGACAAATGCTTTAATTTTTGACTTTTATGTTACAAGTATATATCTGTGGAAGAAGTTTAATTAAGAATGATGTTATGAGAGGCTTGGCTATTGCATACTCTTTATAGATAGTTATATTATGGCTATCTACTTCCTGTTCCTGTCATGGATAAGTACACAGTTACATGAAAAACCATTTGGAAGTTGAACAAATACTTTATTTTCTGACGTCTATATTTTGTGTGTATATCTGTGGAAGAAGATCAATTACAAATGCAATGCAATATTTAGCAAGTGAAGCTAGCTAGTTTTTCTACCATTTTATTCTAAATATGAAATCTTTTATTTTGTTTTTTGGCAGGGTAAGAATCTTGTTATTGGTAATTAACATTTGGGACTCTAGAGCTGTGTTGGCTACGAGGCGAGGATGATTCTCTCACTGTAGTGAAATTGGCAGTAGACCTTAAGCCGGATTTATCAGGTGCATACATGCCTATATCTTGCTTCCTGTACTTTGACATTTTTCATTTTTTTCGAAATTGTGTTGATCAACAAAATTACCACTTAATTTCTGTTCAACTCTAATATCAGACTAATTGAGGTTATTTATTTGAATCCTTTGTATCATATATGTCTCTTTGATGAATCGTGAGCAGATTTTTCAAGTTTATATGACTTTAATACGAATCAATTAGCATTTTGGTTTCTAAAATATTATTATAGACATATTTTTGGGTCCTTCAGTTTCTGTTAAAGAGTAACAATAATGAATCTTAATTTTTATATGACCACCACCATATTTACTTATTTTCACTTAATGAAACTTTAGTATTAACTGATTGCCATTAAATAAATCAGTAATTATACTTAGCGTGGTTGGAAATGTCCCACTTAATTATCAATTTATTTGGATTATCCCACCAGACAATACTTTCAAATATGAATTGAACATACAAGAGACCATAGTATATGTATCAGAAAATAGTCATGCCCTTTTAGTTAAAGTTGCAAAGTATTAGTACCAATTTTCTCGTATATGTAAGAGCTTTGAAGGATATAGTCTTGTTTAGTTGTTCGTTTCCTGTTTGATATGCCCATGAATTTTTTAATCTTTGGTGTACATATAACACGTTAAGGAAATTTCAATTGGCAAAGCATGAAAGAAAGATTAAGTATATATAAAACCCAGAAATCTTGGCTCCACCTCCGCGGACATATATATTCTGTGTGGCATCCTACGTGATAAATTTATGTCTTATATGACGTTGTATTATGTCACATATCCTTTGTATTATCTACCCTACTGGTGAAATTTCACACTTTACAATGATCATCTACAACTTGCTTATTTATTTTATTTCAGTAGTGGTCAGTTGTTACAATTTTGGAGTGCATATGATCATTCAAGTATCAATAATTCATCTGGTTTCAACTGCCCTAGTAAAACATGAACTAAAACTTCTAAACTTCTGTAATTGGCTATAAATATTTAAATATATTATTTCTTGAATACACTTTTCTTATGTAAAGAGAGTTTGACTAACACAAGGATTATTGTCTGTATGTAAAATTTTACACCCCCTTGAAATGTTGAATGTTCTCTCCCATGTGATTGTATACACACATGGTCATGATGTAAAATCTTTCGTTGATGAACGTTCCCAAATCGTCCATGTAAGACTAAATCTTAATGTAGTAGTTTACTTAATTCTTATTTTTTTAGTTTAAAGTAGTTTTTGGCATCTAATCATTTTTAAGTACAATCCGTTATAATTTCACTTCCTCTATTATAGGAAATATTTGAAGAAATATTACGAGAAAAAATATTATCAGAATCTGATATTGATCAAATTGAAGCATATTACCAAGTTGTCGGAGGAGAAAAGAAGCGAAGAGTATTTGGTCTTGGATTTGAAGCAAAAGGCTACTACGGGCAAACTCTTTGTGTTTCTTGTGGAAAGATTTCATCTTCATATTCTCATGAATTGTGTTTAGCTTTTTCTATCTTTGGTATTGTGGATGATGTGGATTGTTTTAAGGATAGCTGGTTGATGTTTGGTACTATGGATGTTTTGGACATAATTATGTGTTTAGATGTTGCTCACTATGTTTGGTATTGTGGATGTTTGATTTTGCTATCTATATATGTGGGTTCTTTTGTATGAATGTTGGATATTTTAAGAAGATTTTGTTATCTATATATATGGGTTCTTTTATGTGAATGTTGGATATTTTAAGAATTTTAAAAAATTGGGGACTAAATAATAAAAATTTTAGTGATGGACAAGCAATGAAATATTTGGTCACGAAATAATCAAAATGACGAAATACAACATAAAATTAGTAACGACGTTTATAAATATAACAACGAATATATTCGTTGCTAGAAAATGGCAAAGGATATAGGTCGTCTCTATGACGTTGCAAAATTGGCAACAGATTTTATTTTTTCCATTGCTAAATGGTTAGCAACGCGCAATATAGCAACGACATATATTCCATTATTGACCCGTCTCTAAATTGTTTTAGCGACGGATATATGTTGATTAGCAATGTTATCGATCTGTTGCTAAATGCGATTTTTTTTGTAGTGAACATCATTTGTTCTAACACCATCAACAACAAAGAAGCAACATCTTTTGTTCCAACACCATCAACAACACCATACAATAAGTTCCAACCCCATCAACAACAACATCAACAATAAAGAAACAAACAAAATACATACAAAAAAATGATACTGCCAACAAGGTTTTTAAACTTCTCCCATCAGATGACTTTTTTTGCATATTGTAATAAAAATTCTTGATTCGTTTATTCAATACTTAAAAAGTTTCTTTAAATTTTTTTAAATAAATATGATATGGGTAAATGATAATTAAATAAAAAAAATAGATGTAAATAACTTACAAAGAAGAAGATAAGAATGAAAGAGCAATAGTGAACCATACCTTACCTGCAATGTCAAAAAGGGATCAAAATAACAATTTCAGTCGAGAAAAGATATGGATCCGTTTAGATCCAAAAGGATCTTTATAAGAAAGAGGAAGGAAAACAGAGAAAAAAGGCTATGATATCCCTAAAGAGGAGAGAAAGAAAAAAATGAGAGAAGGGTAAAATAAATTTAGGGTTGAAGGAAGACATGGGTTTAAATATTCATTAATATTCATTAATAACTTAAGGGGCAAGAGGAGGGCGGGTGACATTAAAGAGACAAGATACAGGTACTCAATAAGATTTTTGAGTTATCCAAGAAATATTTTTTACCGTCTTTAGTAGTACTATTTTATCTATCTTTCTTATTTTGGATAGATGCTTGCTTTAAAATTAAAAGAAAAAATATTTTAAAAGAGATATGTCATTTGTTGCAACAGATATCAATATTTGTTGTAAAAAGTCCAACAGCTCATTCATCTGTAACAACAGATGCAAATGTCCATTTGATAATTAAATCATATATGTCATCTGTTACAATAGATATCAATATCTATTTGAAAATTTCCAACAGCTCAATCGTCTATTACAACAGATGCAAAGGCCTATTTGATAATTAAATCAGATATGTCATCTGTTGCAACAAATATGAATATCGATTTGAAAATTTCCAACAGCTCAATCATTTGTTGCAACAAATTTCATTTGAATTGATTTAGGTATAACTAGGGATGAGTTCAAAGGGTCAACTACAATATCAATTGAGTCTTTGCAATTGCATGGTGTTGGTACTTATAATACCCAGTACTTTTTCCTAGCTAATTTCATCTCAAGAATGTCTAGTGTTAGCTTCTAAATTGAATGATGGTTATTCCATGAGAAATTTTCAAGATTTTCACTTTTTTTCATGTGAGAAATTCAATAAGCTTTCCATTGATATAAGATTCACCCAAATTCAATAACCGGGTCAGAAGTTACGACTATTTTAAGTTTCCATCATAAAACAGCGCCATATTAGTCAGTGGTGCACCGCTCCACAAGAGGAAATGGCATTTGAAAAATTCCGGTAGGGGTCCGTGATTATGGCGCATCGCGCCAGGGCCTAAATTTAGAATTGTCCTTTTTCCAGTGTCTCAGCGAAATTTTCTCCGCGTCGTACCAAAGCTCCAGGTCACAAAGAAAGTGGTAACGTGATGGCCCCGCGATGCGCCATTCCTTAATTTCTCAATTGTCAAAATCTAGTGACACGGCGCGATACCGCCGCGCCGTGCTAAAGGTCCAGTTCGAGAAATTTTTACAATTTTAAAAGATGTATCCAAGGGTTAAAAGGGTCAATTTCAAACCCCTATTTAAACCCAGATCCACGTGATTAGCTATTCTACACCAAAAATATACTAGTTTCTCACAAGTTTCTCTCAAGAACAAGCTAGGTTTTCTATTGGGGATCGAATTCAAGAAGGTTTCACTGTCAATCCTCACAAAATCACGAACTAAGGTATGCATAGTGTTCATTCATGGACTACTTTCATCCATGAAGCGCAAGAATCCCTTTTCTAAATTCAAGTTTATGGATTTTCTTATGAATTTCATGATTGGGCTGCTCTTGTTCATGTGGATAATGAGAAATTGAATTCTACTCCATGTTGGGTGATAAATTCTATGTGGGTTAAATTATTATAGATATAGATCCATGCAAACCTATGACTAAACCCTTGAATTATGAAATTAGAATTTAACCATCATGTTTAATTATTGTACAATGATGTTTACATGTACCATGCCTACAATATGTTTGATTAAATGCCTAGATGAAGAAAAAGTGCCTAACTAGGATGATACCATGAAATCCCCATGTATGTACAACTTATGCCTATCATATGTTTTGATGAAATGCTTCTATAAATGTATTATGGATTATGATGTTAGTTATATGTTTAAGTAAGTTATGCTTGGTCAGTTTCCTTCCATCGAATCCTGGGGGTACTTGTACTCAAAAAATTAGCTGTGTGCCTAGAGCCATGTCATGTTTTCACAATACTCTCAGTCAAGCTATGATCCTTAGACTTCAGATAGTTTTATGACTCAGGAAATCTCCATGATCTTATGAACTCAATCAATTGTCAGATATCAGTAGTAATCTGTTAGTCAACAGAATTCAGTAACTCAGTCCATGTTCAATTCAGTAAATCATGTTCAGAGTCTATTCAGATGGGAGTAGGAATTAGCACCGAGTGAACCCAAGGATGGAAACTGAGGGTGTGATTCTTAGAAGTCATCCTTACATTCCAAAACTATGTAGCCAGCATAGGTTGAGACATCAATATTATCCGATGAGGTAGATAAGCACTATCAGATAAGGGCCCCACTATTCTCGTATAGAGGACACTATCTGATGAGGGTCGCCCACAGCTTATCCTTACCGGTGGCGTGGTATTGACACCCTTCCAATTGGGGTTGCAGATTGGACCCAACTCTGCCATAATGGCGTATCAAGGGCATATTGTTAGATAACTACTTTCCACAATTTTATGTTATAGAATCAGGACTCTCAGATATAGTCAATCAGTCTCAGTAATAGAACTCAAATAGTTGTTCATATTTCAGGCCTGTCAGATACAGTCAACTTAGATACAGGGCGGAACTCAAATAGTTCCATCAAAATCAGGAATGTCAGATACAGTCACTCATGTTATCAGTTATATTCAGATTTAGTAATCATGTTATCATAGTATTAGTGTCAGTTGTTATGTCTCATGCATGTATTCTCACGCTCATGACAGTTATTTAGTTATTATTATTATTTATGCATATGAAATCCATGCATTCAGCCTACCTTACATGCATACCAGTATATTCAAAGTACTGATGCATTTGTGATATGGTTTCTTATACCATAGGTTCAGAGACACGAGCTCCAGAGCAATAGTAGATTCTAGATATCTGCAAACAGAGTTAGCAGTGAGTCCTAATCTTTCGAGGACATGATTATTTCTCTATTATCTCATTAATCAGTTTATTAGTTGGAGTTAGTTGGGGACATGTCCCATTAACTCCTTACTCAGGCAGTTCAATCAGTTAGAGGCTTTCTAGACTATCATGTTTCAGACTACAGTATGTTCAATTTTTTTGGGTATTCTATTACTCCACACAGATGTTATTCATTCATATCATGTTCAGTATTGAACCTTATGGACTTTTAGTTCATGTTTCTTCCTTATAAAATATTTTATACAGTATACAGGTATAGATATTAGTCATGGGTTAGCTTGTGGTCCTTCGGGGTCATGAGCACCATGTAGCATTCCGGGTATCATATTTAGGGCATTACAAACTTAGTATCAGAACCTGTTATTCAATAGAGTCCTAGGAAATTTGAAAGCTGCATCTAGTAGAGTCTTGTACATGGGTGTGTTGCACGCCATATTTATGTGTAAAAGGCTATAAGATGTTTTAGGAATAGTTTCCATTCTTTTAGTATTCATGTTATGCCAGTGAGCATAATCTTAAGTCAATCTCTTAGTCTAATCTGTTCCCCCGTTTCTTTTATAGAATATGCCTCCTAAAAGAAAAAGCAGAAATCCGTCAGCCCCTCAGCTCGAAGATCCTTTGGACGATCATGTTTATCATGCAGAGTTTAGGGTCGCATTCACTACTCTTTCTTAGTCAGTTGCCGCTCAAAATAAATGGACAATAGTTATTCTAGCCAACCCAGGGGCCAATTCGTCCACAGGTAGGATTCAGGACTTCACCAAAGTGAATTCTCCATTCTTCCTCGGGTCTAAGGTAAAAGTGGACCCTCAACAATTCATTAATCAGGTTCAGAAGGTGACAGATATCATAGGGGTGACTACTATTGAGAGTGCTAATCTAGTTGTATGATAGTTGTAGGATATGGCTCGTACTTGGTTCAAACAGTGAAAGTCAGAGAGGTCAGATGATGCTGGTCCTATAGAGTGAAGGAGTTTGTTACTGTATTCTTAGATAGATTCTTTCTCCAAGAACTTAGAGAGGCTAAGGTGCTATAATTCATCAACCTTAGGTAGGGTAATATGATTGTGAAAGAGTATTCTATTAAGTTTACTCAATTAGCCATATATGCCCCTCATGTGGTTGCAGATAGTAGAGCCAAGATAAGTATGTTTGCTTCAGGGGTAAATGATAGCATGGTACATAAGTGTAGTCTGCCATGATGAACAGCGATATAACTTTATCCAGGCTTATGACTCAAGCTCAGTAGATAGAGAAACAGAAGATTAAGCAGAGGGTGAAACAGAATAAGAGAGCAAAGATAGGTAGTTTCAACTTTGCTCAACCAAAATCAGAAGGAGGAAACCGTTCCCATTTTTGTCCTAAGTCATCAGTTCCAGCCCCTTCTTCAGCCAGTACTCCAGTTCCTAAGTCCAGGAAGGGTAACAGATATAGAGTGCTAGGCTCTAGGTCTCAGGGCAGTGTTAGCAATGCGTGAACTAATCCCCTTTGTCAGACTTGTGGTAAAAACCATAAGAGTTCTTACAGAGCTGGAAGTGATGTCTATTTTGGTTGTGTCAAGCCAGGCCACAGAGTTAGAGAATGCCCTCAGTCAGGTTATCAGAGTCATCTCCGCTTCTCATCTCAATCCGGTCGCTCGAATCAGTACGGTGCCACCACCAGTGCTACTAGTGGGCAATGCCCAAATCATCTCTATGCTCTTCAGTCCCGACAGGATTAAGAAAATTCTCCTGATATAGTTACTGGTATGTTACAAATCTTTCATGTGCTTGTTTATGCTTTTTTAGATCCAGGAGCTTCTTTGTCTTTTGTTACTCCCGATATAACAGGTAATTTTGGAATCAGTCCCAAAATCCGAGCAGAACCCTTTTCAGTCTCTACCATAGTGGGTAAAACCATCATAGCCCAGCGGGTATACAAGAACTTCCCGGTTATGATATTTTAGAAAGTCACTTCAGCAGACTTAGTCGAATGAGAGATGACTGATTTTGATATCCTTCTCGACATGGATTGGATTCATTCCTGCTATGCTACAGTCGACTACAAAAATAGAATATTCCAATTTCAATTTTTGAATGAACCCATTCTTGAGTGGAAGGGTAGTACTTCAGCATTTAGAGGTCAGCTTATTTCCTACCTTCGAGCACAGAAAATGATATCTAAAGGATATGTCTATCATCTTGTTCAAGTTAAAGACACTAGTTCTGAAACTCCCAGCCTTGAATCAGTTCTAGTTGTAGGTAAATATTTAAATGTCTTTCTCAAAGATCTTCTAGGAATTTCTCCAAAAAGGGTAATAAACTTCGGCATTGATATTCTTCTAGATACTCAACCTATCTCTATTCTGACATACAGAATGGCACCAGCAGAACTCAAAGAATTGAAAGAATAGTTAAAGGATCTCTTAGATAAGGGATTCATCAGACCCATCATTTCCCCGTGGGGAGGTCCAGTATTATTCATATACAAGAAAGGCTGTTCTCTTAGGATGTGTGCAACTACCGTCAACTCAATAAGGTCATGGTCAAGAAAAAGTATCCTCTTTCTAGAATTGATGACTTGTTTGATCAACTTCTGGGTGCCAGTTATTTCTCTAAGATAGACCTTAGATTTGTCTATCATCAGCTCAGAGTTAGAGAATGTGACATTTCAAAAATAGCTTTTTGTACTCAGTATGGTCATTTCAAATTCTTAGTTATGTCCTTTGGTTTTACCAATGCCCCACCAGCTTTTATAGACTTGATGAACCGTATGTTTAAGCAGTACTTGGACATGTTCATCATAGTCTTTACAGAAGATATTCTGGTTAATTTTTGCAGTAAGAACGATCATGCAGACCATTTTAGAATAGTACTTCAGACTCTTAGAGATTATCAGCTATTCGTCAAATTTAGTAAGTGCAAATTTTGTCTAAGGTCTATAGCATTCCATGGTCATATAATTTTTGATGATGGCATTAGAGTGGATCCTCAAAAGACCAAAGCATTAAGAAACTAGCCTCGCCCTATCTCTCCATCAGATATCAGGAGTTTCTTGGGTTTGTTCGGCTATTACAAATGGTTTGTTGAGGGATTTTCTTCTATTATATCCCCTTTGTGTAGATTGACTCAGAAGAAAGTCAAGTTTCAGTGGTCAGATCCTTGCGAGAAGAGTTTTTAGGAGTTGAAGACTCGACTCTACTTAGCTCTAGTATTAGCTCTTCCAGATGGTCTAGATGGTTTTGTAGTGTATTGTGATACATCCAGAGTTGGTTTGGGTTGTTTCCTTATGCAGCATGGTAAGCTCATAGACTATGCCTCTAGATAGCTTAAGCCTATGAAAGGAATTATCCTACTCGCCGTAGTCTTTGCCTTGAATATTTGGAGTTATTATCTATACGGTGTTTATGTAGATGTGTTCACTGATCATAAAATTCTTTAGTATGTATTTTCTCAGAAAGATCTCAATCTTTGTCAGAGAAGGTGGTTAGAGATCTTGAAAATTATGACATGGGTGTTCTTTATCATCTGGGCAAGGCTAACACAGTGGTCGACGCTCTCAGTAGACTATCCATGGGTAGTGTTTCTCATGTTAAGGATAGTAAGAAGAAGTTAGCTCAGGAAGTTGATCATCTTGCCAGACTAGGCATTCTCTTAGTCGATATAGAAGAGGGTGATATATGGGTTCAGACTAGTTCAGAATCATCTCTACTTTTTGAGGTGAAAGAAAAGCAAGATAGAGATCCCAGCCTTGTTAAGTTGAAAGAGTCAGTCCAGGATCATAAATTAGAGGTTTTTTCCTAAGGTGTAGATGACTTAAGGCAACAAATTCTTGTAGAAGCACATGGTGCGCGCTACTCTATTCATCTAGGGGCCATAAAGATGTACTACGACTTGCGGGAAATCTATTGGTGGAGTGAGATGAAGAGAGACATTGTAGAGTTTGTGGCTAAGTGCTCTAAATATCAGCAGGTTAAGATAGAGCATTAGAAGCCTAGTAGGTCCATGTAGGAGTTCACTATTCCTACTTAGAAGTGGAAAGTTGTGAACATGGACTTCGTGATGGGTTTTCCTCGAACTCATCATCAGCATGATTCAGTCTGGGTCATTGTAGATAGAATGATCAAGTTATCTCATCTCTTTCCAGTTCATACCTCTTATTTAGCCGAGTATTACGCCAAACTCTACATCAAGGAGTTGGTCAGGTTGTACGGTGTTCCATTTTCCATTATCTCAAATAGAGGTACCCAGTTCACCTCTCATTTCTGGAAAGCATTCCAAAAGGGTCTTGGTACCCAATTTTATCTTAGTACAACCTTTCATCCTTAGACAGATGGTCAAGAAGAAAGGACTATTCAGACGTTAGAAGATATGCTAAGGGCGTGTGCAATTGATTTCATGGGAAGTTGGGATGACCACTTACCTTTGATTGAGTTTGCATACTACAACAACTGTCATTCCAGTATTCAAATGGCTCCATTTGAAGCTCTCTATGGTAGGAGATGTAGATCTCGAATTGGTTGGTTCGAAGTTAGTGAGGCCTCAGTCATAGGTTCTGACTTGGTATTCGACGCTTTAGAAAAAGTCCAGTTGATTAGATAAAGACTCCGGTCTTCTCAGAGCCGACAAAAGTCTTATGCAGATGTTCGTAGAAAAGATCTCGAGTTTTAGATTGGTGATCATGTCTATCTAAATATCTCTCCCATGAAGGGAGTGAAGAGATTCAGCAAGGAGGAAAAGCTCAGTCCCCGATATATTGTTCCCATTAAGATTCTCAATCTCTTTGGCAAGGAAGCCTATGGGCTTGAATTGCCTTTAGATCTAGCCTTAGTTCATCCATTATTTCATGTCTCTTTTCTCAAGAGGTCCATAGGTGACCCATCAGTTATAGTCCCTATTCAGAGCATTGATGTTCAGAACACTCTCTCTTATGAAGAGATTCCAGTCAAAATCTTAGACTATCATACTCGTTGATTGAGGAATAAAGAAGTCTCCTTAGTTAAGGTTCTTTGGAGAATTCAGCCCATTGAGGGAGCTACTTGGGAAGCAGAGGCATACATGTATACCAAGTATCCTCACCTCTTCTTCGCCAACTCAGATCAAGCTCAAGGTAACAGTTCTCCTTAAGCTTACCCAGTTTCAAGTTCAATGTTCATCACAAACTTGGTATGCAATTTCATGATTATGTTCCCATTATAAACTTGGCATCAAGTACCCTTGCATATTCAGTTATGCACTTATGTATCAGTTCAGTTATGTAATTATGCATCAGACATGGATTCTCATTGTGAGAAACTTAATTCTTCAGAATACTCACTCATGCATTCATGAATTAGTTACACATGCATCAGATATGTATGTTCAGTATTATATGTTCATCTTGTTAGTCATGTTAGTCATGAGATCATGTTCCAGTTATTCATGTTCAGTATATATGTCAATTATCTTTTCTCCCCTCTTAGTCAGTCTCATTCGAGGACGAATGTTCTCAAGCGGTAGATATTGTAATACCACATACTTTTTCCTAGCTAATTTCATCTAAAAAATGTGTAGTATTATCTTCTAAATTTAATGATGGTTATTCGATGAGTAATTTTTAAGATTTTCACTTTTTGTCATGTGGGAAATTCAATAAGCTTTCCATCGATATAAGATTTTCCCAAATCCGATAACCGGGTTAGAAGTTATGACTATTTAAAGTTCTCGTTGTAAAAAAGTTCCATATTAGTCAATGGCATGCCGTACCATAAGAGGAAATTCCATTTGGAAAATCTCAGTAGGGGTCTGCGATTATGGCGCATTACGCCAGGGCCCAAATTTAGAATTGTCCATTTTCCAGTGTCTCAGCGCGATTTTCCCTGCATCGCGCCAAAGTTCCAGGTCACAAAGAAAGAGGCAACACGATGGCCCCGCATCACACTATCCCTCAATTTCACAATTTTCAAGATCCAGTGACACAGCGCGACAGCACCGCGTTGCGCTAAAGGTCCAGTTTGGGAAATTTTTACAATTTTAAAAGACTCATCCAAGGGTTAAAAAGGTCAATTTCCTACCCCTATTTAAACCCAATAACACGTGATTTAGCTATTATTCACCTAAAATATACTAGTTTCTCTCAAGTTTCTCTCAAGAACAAGCTATGGTTTCTATTGGGGATTCAAATTTAAGAAGGTTTCACTGTTAATCCTCACGAAATCACAAACTAAGGTATTCATAGTGTTCATTCATGGACTCTTTCATTCATGAAGCCCAAGAATACCTTTTCTAAATTCAAGTTTATGGATTTCCTTATGAATTTCATGATTGGGCTGCTCTTGTTCATGTGGATAATGAGAAATTGAATTCTACTCCATGTTGGGTGATAAATTCTATGTGGGTTAAATTATTATAGATATAGATTCATGCAAACCTATGACTAAACCCTTGAATGATGAAATTAGAATTGAACCATGATGTTTAATTATTGTACAATGATGTTTACATGTACCATGCCTACAATATGTTTTATTAAATGCCTAGATGAAGGAAAAGTGCCTAACTAGCATGATACCATGAAATCCCCATGTATGTACAAGTTATGCCTATCACATGTTTTGATGAAATACTTTATAAATGTATTATTGATTATGATATTAGTTATATGTTCAAGTAAGTTATGCTTGGTTAGTTTCCTTCCATCGAGTCCTAGGGGTACTCGTACCCGAAAAATTAGATGTGTGCCTAGAGCCATGTCATGTTTTCATGATACTCTCAGTCAAGCTATAATCCTTAGACTTCAGACAGTCTTATGACTCAGGAAATTTCCAGGATCTCATGAACTCAGTTAGTTTTTAGATATCAATAGTAATCCGTCAGTCAACAAAATTCAGTAACTCAGCCCATGTTCAGAGTCTATTTAGATGGGAGTAGAAATTATCACCTAGTGAACCCAAGGAGGAGAAAACACACTATTAGATGAGGGTGTGATTCTTAGAAGTCATCTTTGTATTCTAGAACTATGTAGCCAGCATAGGTTAAGACATCAACACTGTTCGATAGGGGTTGATGAGGTGGATAAGCACTATCAGATAAGGGCCCTACCGTTCTCGCATAGGGGACACTATCAGATGAGGGTCGCCCACAGCTTGTCCTTATCGGTATCACGATATAGACACCCTTCCAATTGGGGTTAAAGATTGGACCCCAACTCAGCCATAATGGCGTATCAGGGACATGTCGGTTAGATAACTACTTCCTGCAGTTTCATGTTATAAAATCAGGATTGTCAGATATAGTCAATCAGTCTCAGTAACAGAACTTAAATAGTTGTTCAAATTTTAGGACTGTCAGATATACTCAACTCAGATACAGTACGAAACTTAGATAGTTCCATCATATACAGGACTATCAGATGCAGTCATTCATGTTATCAGTTATATTCAGATTGAATAATCATGTTATCACAGTATTAGTGTTAGTTATTATGTCTCATACATGTATTTTCATACTCATGATAGTTAGTCAGTTATTATTATTGTTCATGCATATAAACCTCATACATTCAGCCTACCTCACATGTATACCAGTATGTTTAAAGTATTGATACATTTGTTCTATGGTGTCTTATACCACAGGTTCAGAGACACGAGCTCCAGAGTAACAGTAGATTCCAGATATCCGTAGACAGAGTTAGAAGTGAGTCCTTATCTCTTAAGGACATGATTATTTCTCTATTATCTCATTAATCAGTTTATTAGTTGGAGTTAGTTGGGGACATGTCCCATCAACTCTTTACTCAGATAGTTCAGCCAGTTAGAGGCTTTCTAGACTATTATTCTTCAGACTTCAGTATGTTCAATTTTGTTTTGGGTATTCTATTACTCCACGCAGATGTTATATCATTCATATCATGTTCAATATTGAACCTTATGGCCTCTTAGTTTATGTTTCCGTCTTATGAATTATTTTATGCACTATACAGGTACAAATATCAGTCATGGGTTAGTTTGTGGTCCTTCGGGGTCATGACCACCATTTACCATTTTGGGTACCAGATTTGGAGTGTTACAGTATTACGTTTATCTTGACCAGGGTCGTCGATCGATCACTCTAAGTTGAAACGATTCTCATTAACTTAATATTAAGCAAGTACCTAAATTAATTTAGGTAAAACTAGTGATAAGTTCATAAGTCAACTGCATCTCATTTAATAAATATTAAGCTAGTACCTAAATTAATCTAGGGAGAAATAGGGATGAGTTCATAGGGTCAACTGTACCTTCAATTGAGTTTTTGCAATTGCATAGTATTGGTATTACGTTTATCTCGACCTGAGTCATCGATCGATCACTCTGAGTTGAAAAGATTCTCATTTACTTAATGTTAAGCTAGTACCTAAATTGATATTTAGAACTATGGATGAGTTCATAGGGTCAACTACAACTTCAATTGAGTCTTTGCAATTACATGGTGTTGGTATTGCGTTCATCCCGACCCGAGTCGTCGATCGATCACTCTGATTTGAAAAGATTCTCATTAATTTAATGTAAATATAGTACCTAAATTGATTTTTGTATAACTAGGGATGAGTTCATAGGTCAACTACAAATTCAATTGAGTCTTTGCTATTGCAATGTATTGGTATTGCATTCATCCCGACCCGAGTCACTGATCGATCACTCTAAGTTGAAAATATTCTTATTAACTTAAAGTTGAGCTAGTACCTAAATTTAATTTGGTAGAACTAGGGATGAGTTCATAGGGACAACTATAACTTCAATTGAGTCTTTGCAATTGCATGGTGTTTGTATTTCGTTCATCCCGACCCTAGTCGTCGATCGATCACTCTAAATTGAAAAGATTCTCATTAACTTAATATTCTAAAAACTTTATCATTTAAAATTTTAAAAGTTAATTAATATCAATTTGGACCAAATTATTAATTTCAAAACTTATCATTCTTTTCCAAAATTACAAAATAACCTATACAAATCATCCATTTATGTGAAAAACTTTTTCTCATTTCAAATCCAAAGTTCTCACTCTTCTTTTTCTCTCTCAACAATTCAAACAAAAACTACTCAACATATTGCTCAACCCTTCAAAACAAATCAATTTTCTTCCTATTTCCGACCATATAGCTGTTATTTTTTGACTTTATTCTCACTTGTATCTGCTATTTTTTCTGTCTTCAGAGGTAACAAAGTTTGAGAAGAGTTATACATTTGTTTTTTATTCTATAAAGTAGGGATTTTTAGTTAATGATGAAATATAAGACTTTTAGTTGTATTATCTTCGAGAATGAGTTAACAATTTTGAGTTTTGATGCTAAAAATGTAGAAAGCACCCAAGAAAATCTTAGTTTTTATCACAGCGTTTAGTTGAGTGTCATTGTATTATTGGATGGTGTTTGTGGTGTTGTCGGTGGTATTGGTATTTGTGGTTTTTGTGGTGGTGTCAGTGGTCTTAGTATTGGTATTGGTGGCATTGGTGGTAGTATTGGCGGTCTTGGTATTGTTGTTGGTATTGGTGGCATTGGTGGTGGTCTTGGTGGTCCATCTATTCCAACAGGCCGAAGATCTATTGGGAGATATTAAATAGGTCTTCAAATAGATTCCCCATCTATTCCAACCAATGGGTTATACGTTGGAGTATTTTTTTTTGTAATGAGGCATATCATAATTTATTGAAATTTGTTTAACTTTTTTTTAAAAAAATTATGCAGACATCAAATGTAATGTAATTTTTATTTTTCTGTTGTTTGTAGTTAAAAGATGTCTCCCAAAAGAAAAGAAACTGAAAGTCGATCAACTTTGAACCACCTAACAAAAAAGGCTTGAGTACAGATAGATTTGGAGGAACTTCCTGAACAATTTTAGTTAGGGAAAAATGAAGCTGAGGAAAGTAAGAACTCCTTCTCACCAATGAGACGTGAATTAATATCAAAATCCAACATGATCCTGTCAAAACCTTTAGTATTGACAGGTTTCAAATTGTGATGCCGATAGATTACCCTACAAAAGTAATTGGTGATCTTCTACTTAAATGTCAGTTGGGGAAAGGTTTTGACGAATTTAGTAGTATTATGAAGAATGAAAACATAGACAGACTTTTTAAGAGGAGCTGCTTCGCATACTTTCTTAAGCTGCCTGAGGACCACACTCTCCGTTTCCAAATGAGCATAGTATATGGTCTTCTCAAGTGCAGGATCAAGTACGCGGGGGATGATAAAGATTCGAAGGAGGGCAAAAAAAATATGGATGAAACCTGGATCAACTATTATGGTATGCTTGTTTGTTTTGGATTGAAAGAGTTTGCCACAGTAACGGGCTTGAGATGCGATCGTCTAAAATAACCTCTCATCAAGAAAAAACCATACAAAAGGTCTAACAAACACAAGGGAAAAACATGGGTTATTGGGCATTGTTGGATGTAGCTACAAAACGGGGGATTTGATAGCAAATCTCTAGGACAAAAACATACCAAAGTAGTATAGGGAGAAATTGTGCTTAGTTTGATTTATCCATTCCGTTATATTGGCAAGAGACGTCACAAAAATCATAGAATATGATTTGTTAGCGCTTGCTGATGATTTTGAGAAATTCAACAATTATCCCTGGGGATATGATAGCTATTACTTGAATGTCAAATATTTACTTACAAAGCTATCCCAGGGACGATCATATTATACGGGTTTCCTTGGGATTTCATGGTAAAATTAATCACTATTTTTACTCATCCATCAATTTATATTGAATATAGTTATTATTGCTTTGTTTTGCTTGCTTCCCATTTACAATTTTTAGATTTGGGCATTTGAAGCCATTTCTCCCCTTCGAAAGCAATTCTAGGATTACCCGGATGAGGTTTCTTATCCAAGGATCCTTAGGTGGTTGGCTGTAAAGAGTAGTAAAAAAATTAAGGAGGCTGATCTCTTTAACCCTCCGGATGATGCAATACGTCTTCTTTTAACTAAAATAATTTTCCTCAAAGAAAGATATTAAGATAGATATGCCATCCGTTGTGACAGTTGGGTCGACTGTTGCAATAGATTACCCATCAACTGGAACTATTGCAATATATGGGTAATCTGTTGTGACAGATGATCCATATTTTCCAATAGATTAACCAAATGTTGCTCTGGTTCCTTAAACCCAACTCAATAAATTACCTATTTACTGCAAATTATTCAATAGATGGGTACTCTGATGCAACATATTATCAATCTATTATGACATATAGATCAACTGTTATGACAGATAGATCATCTGTTGCATAAGTTGGCTGTGTTGACATGTAACCCAACTAACTACAAATTATTATTATATAATTTAAATGCCTTTTATGTTTTTTATATGTTGTGCATCCTTGGATCGTGCCTATTGAGTAGGAGTTAGGGATGACTTCTTTTATTACTCTAGGTCTTGTTGATACAACAACATACCCAAAGATGGAGTTAATAAAAAAGGAATTGGTTGGAGCAATAGCCATAAGAAGAGCAGTTAAACAAGGTCAGCTTAATGTTGAAGCTCTTCATAACCAACCTACTGCAAAAGATTCGAGTTCTTCTTCTGGGGTATTGCTGGTGGAGCCGTTGATGATGGTGGTAGACATCCTGCTCCTGCTTCTTCCATTCATGATTATGAGCATGTTGATACTCAGGAAAAAATAAATACATTTGAAAACACCCCTTGCACAGGTCCCTCTTACCCCTCTTCACTGTCATGTTCTCTTTGCAAATGCAAAGTGTTCAAGGACAGAGAGGATAAACTCATTGAAAAACTAGACATTGCTGAAGCTTCTGAGGAGTTGAAATCCAATAGGGGTGTTATACCATCCAAGAAGGTAAGAGAGCCATACACTCCTAGAGTGGTGGTTAGGAGGAAGAGAAGAAACATTAGCCAAATACTCTCCATTCCGAAAACAGAAAAAATTGTAACTCCTTCCGCTCCAAGAGTTGTTAAAGTTCAGGGGCCGCTGAAGAAAGTGGAAAAATAGGTGGTACTTGGTGATGAAGAGAAGAAGGAACTGGAAAAAATCATAACCGGTGATACAAAACCTCTACAAGAATACACCATGTATTTATTTGCCGCCCAAGACTTCATGAATATGGCAATTACACATGAGTGGTACGTGGACAATGTAAGCTTACTTTTGCTAACCTTGCCTTCTAATCTACTCCATGAAGAAGAAGCTACGCAACAGATGTTTAATCTGTTATAATAGCTGGGTATTTTGTTGCAATATAATATACATCTGTTGCATAAGTTGTATTTGCTGGGTAATCTGTGAACTGATTCAGAGAACCCTCTGTAATAGAATCTTTCACTATGTTTTTATTTACAATTATTGATCTATTTAAAAATTGTATTCTTATACCACAGTATGTTGACAAAATTCTCTGCCTCATGAGGGGCAGGCAATTAGCGTACTCGGATGCTTATGATGATGCCGATAGGATAATGGACCTCAACTTCTACAACAATTTTAAGAGTAGGTACGATACTTTCCATAGGCAAGTTTCTTCAAGTATTTGGGGATTTGATCAGTCATTTTCTACGTTCAAATGGAATGAAGACATTATTAGCTTTTTTAGAGGGAAGAGGCCATATCCACACGGCAAGAGCTGGACCAAGGCAAAGAGAATCCTTACAATCATGAATGTGGAAGTCAAACATTCTCTCAATGTTGAGATAATACTCAACGAGGGAAAGATTAAGGTTTATGACTACAACTTACCTGTCTTCAAGGAGGCCAAGTTTTTAACCCACGTGCAGCCACTTTTGAAGTTTCTCCCCAAGTTGTTGACGCAGAGTAAACTGATGGATTATTTGATAACGAAATTTTTGAAAAATAAATCATGGGGTTTTGAAGGTCGAAATAAGAATATCCACTTTCAAAAAAATAAAATTGGTGTCGTGTGTGGGCCATACTCGCATGCATACATCGAGTGTTTGCTGACCAGGACAGAAATAACTGGTATGTACGACACCGTTGTTGAAAGAATGCAAGAGGTCTGGGCTTATAAGGTACTAACTAAATGGTTGGATCCCGTGTATAAAGAAGAATATATACAAAGATAGAGATGAACACGATAAATTTTTTTTATTTTAATCTACTTTGTTCACTTTACATTGTAGTGATAATTTTTTATGTCTGCTGAAATTTGAATTTTTATAATGCAATAGATTTTTTATCTGTTGTAATAGATATCATACCTATTATGACAGATTGATTATCTGTTACAATAGGTTGGTCATCTGCTTCATTATGCAGATGTTTCTGTTTATCTGTCGCAACAGATATATAATCTGTTGCAACATATAATCTACTTGTTGCAACTGATAGATAATCTATTGGAACAAATAAAAAAAGTAGGAAGACCTGTTATATAATTTTCATCAGCTGACCTATATGTTGCAACATATGTCTAAATCTGTTTGATAAGATATGTCGTCTGTTGCAGTAGATATATTATCTTTTGCAATATTTGAATCTAGTATTCCATTTCAATTAACAAGTTCAAAACTAAGGATTAAATTATATTCATAGATGACATAAAATAAATCGAAGCCTTCAAAAATTACATGAACTAACTCAACAAATAAGTGAAATGTAAAAAAATTATTATGGGTACAAATGATCTACTCTACAAATAAATCAACAAGTTAACCAAGGAGGATAGGTCATTACATTGAAAGACTTATGCTATAAGGGTCTACTCAATATAGACAAGTTGTTCTTCATCCAATTCTACGAAATTTAGCTTTAGTCGTCGTGGATCTTTAATGTCGCTAGCATACGGTTTCTGAGCTTTCGCTTCTTTGTATTTCCATAAAAGAGCAACATATCTTTTTTGGAGTAATCCGGCATCAATCCCATCATTTAGTACTTGTAATCCATCGCATCAATACTCAGCGTAAGCGGCAACAAAAAGACCGCAATCCCTGCATTTTAAAAAATAGATAATCCATATCTTACAGTTCATATAAGCATTATGAAATTTATGAAATAAAACTAAATCATGATACTTATACTTACATCCTACCAATGGTTTGTTGAGCAATTCCTTCAACATATTGTAGATCAAATGGATTACCTATTTTATCCCGGTATGCTTTAATCGTCGACCAATCAGTACGAACCTTTTGGTCCAAAAAGTCACTCATATCAAGGTAAGTAGGCAATATTTTGGCCAACTTTTGTATCTCATACGACGTCTCGGAATGTCTCCTTTACGACATCGAGTTATAAACTCGGATGCACCTCTCTTTAAGAACGACGACAGCCAACACCTAACAGAATTCATCACCATAATTGATTGGGATGTACACTTCATCGACCAAATTCTAAGGTAAGACAACTGAAATGCTAAAACCTTTAATGATGTTGATTAAGCAACCTCATTTTGAGAAACTCCCGGCTGTTGTTGACAATACCTATCGTAGGCATTATTGATGTAAACCTTGTACAAACAATTATCTGTCGAGTATCTGTATTGTTATTGTGTTTGAAACTTTGCCTTCTTTCAGAGGTAGTAAAAAATGACATCGATGTGTTGTATATATTATCAAACATTTCAGATTACATGATGAAAAAATTATTACACAGATGAAATTAAATAAAGTATTAATTAATAGTAATATGTATGGCATTTAAACCTCATCATTCGAGCTAGTTTGGGGTTGTGACATCAAATAGAACCAATTCTTCATTTCGGGATGTTCAACAATAAAGTCAAACATATCAAAACCAAGACTCGATTCGTTCACTTTGTAGTGTTCATCATTTTGTTTTCTACATATGATTATATGTGTTAATGTCATTTTTTTACGATAAAAATTGTATAAATCAATATCTTTAAAATTGATTTATGTACCTGATGGCATGATGGTTTAATAGCCCATCGGCAATCCATTCTGAATAGTCATTGATCAACTTTGTTAGTTTTTTGGAGCCTTATCCGAGATGTTGAATCCTTCAAATGGGTAATTCTTCCACTCTCCCGAATTGACAGCCTCTACTATTTCTTCTTCTTTGGAAGCAGTTGATAGATTATAAACTGTAATATTTTGCAGCTCAGTAGTAACTTCTACTATGACATTCGATTGGAAAGCCAGAATTGTCAATGCTAATTACAGATATACGACAGATTTTCTATCTGTTGCAATAGATGAGTCTTATTTTACAACAGATGAATCATCTATTGGGATAAATTCGAATAGGCAAAACAAAGAGGTACAATAATTTCAAACAAATGGCCCATCTGTTGCAACATAAGACTCAGCTGTTAGTACAAATTAAAATAGTACAAAAACCTATTTTATTTGCTAAAATAGACAAACATATGTTACAATAGATAACGCATCTGATAATACAAGTTAGAAAATAGTTGTAACAGATGTATATATCTGTTTGATAATTTTCATCAGATATGTCATCTGTTGAAACAGATATGTGCATGTTTGTTTGTTGGAACAACTGATATACATTAACATTCTTCATCTCATGTTGCTCTCATGTGGCTCCTTGTACATTGAACAACGGTGCAAGACAAAGACAGAGGAGTTGCAATTTTGCATTTTTTGATACTTGATGATGCCCTAGAAATATCTTTCCTTCTTCTCTTAGCCACCTTGATCTCTAGTGGAGTGTATGGATATGAAATCCTCTTTGATGGAATGACACCCCTCTTATATGTCATTTTCTTTACAGAAACAATTAGTGAATTAATAGCATTAATCATTCCATCATGTTTCGCCTTGCAGTCTAGATATTTGCATGCAGAACATTTGCTAGAAGTGGTAAAATTTGTATAACTAGTATGATCATAAAAATAATAATTTATTGTTTCAAAAACTATAAGAGGAGCATCATTAGCCAAAACAGTAGCACCACTACCACTACCACTGCCATCCCCAACAACAACAAGCCCACCCTCCAAAATTATTTTTTGTGATGGTTGTTGCTCCAAACAATTTTATTTTTATTCAATCAACGACCTTAGGGTCCAATGAAGTTTGCACATACCACAAAGTAAGAAAAATGGCATCTTCAACTCTTGATTGGTCGAAACAATCCACGGATGGATAATCTAAAATAAATCAGTACATATATTAGAATTATGATGAGATCATTTAAAAAAATTATTAATTAAAACAAAAACTTGATTTTAATTAGACTTACTGCTTCCTTCGGCGGAAAGATCAAGAAATTTTGCATTTTTATCAGTTTTGGCTGACAACCATCTCAGGATTCTTGGATAGAAAATTTCTTCTTGGTAGTTCACTTGTTGTCTCAAATAAGGAATAACTTCAAATACCCAAGTCTATAACATAACGCCAATAAATCAAAAGCAATATTCAATAAAAAATGAATCATATCATAATAAAAGAGATATTTACCATGAAAGCCCATAGAAAGCCCTACAAGTTGACTGTCTTTGGTGTTAATGGAGTCAACAAATATTTGACAGTTATTTTGAAACTTTTATAACCCCATGGATAGTTGTTAAATGCCTCAAGATCCTCGGAGATATTTATTAAATCGAGGTTTATGATATTGTTAACATGTCTTTCCCAAAGAATACTATGTACAAACCAAACCAAACTCAATGATTTCTTGTGCTTCTTTGAAAGTCTTTTACCTTTCAACGCTTCTATCAAATTTTTATTTTTAAAGCTTAGACCAACAATGGATACCCGGTCATCACGATCACTCTACTTGGCTTTGCCTTTTTTGGGTGTGCGGGGTGATTTTTTTTTGGGTTAGAGTAGGTATAACTTGAGAAGGAGATGGAAGATAACATTTTAGTTCAGTAACTATGGCAAAATCCTTCCAACCAAAACAAATAGGCACGCCACAGTAATTTATCTACACCTCATCCATCTTATCTTTGTTTTCATATAGAAACCTACGCTTGAGAAAATCATATACCATTTTTATTTGGTAATAAGAATTGTTGTCCTCCGACAAATCAAGATATTGCCCAAAATAGCTTTTCCTGAAATAAGAATTCAATTTTTATTCTCGAAGTATTTTTCTAAAGGCGTTGAAAGATTTTTCCATGGCTGACTTAACCACGAAATCATTCGATAAATCTGTGACTCCATTGCACTGCATTCTTACAGGATAACAATCAATGCTGAATGTTTTGACCAACTTTTCGGTGGAAGGGCTATTAGCATTTGAATAATCTTTTTTGAAATATTCCTCCTCCCCGTGTTCATTATCTTCTGCTCCTGATTAAGATAACGCTTGTAATGCAAGCTCATAGAGTGGTGGATGTAGCCTAGGGCTTTACTTGTTCCTTTACTTGGACTTGATTCGGTTTTTTTTTGGGAGCCATATTATCTTAAATTAACAGGAACATAAAATAGATTATAATTGATTAATGCATCATTAAAAAAGGATAACAATAAATCTAACATGCATAACAGTAAAATAGCAGTTCCAAAAGACCACACATCTATTGTACCAGGTATGTTATCTGTTGCAATATATAACCGACTTATTGTAGAGGATGAGTAAACTGTTGGAAATAATAAAACCAGATCACTCACCTATTACACCAGGAAAGTTATCTATTGCAAAATATAACCAAACTATTGCAACGAATGAGTAATCCGTTGGAAATAATAAAAATAAATCACTTATGTGTTGCACTAGAAAGGTTATCTGTTGCAACATATAACCAACCTATTACAGTGGATGAGTAATATGTTAGAAATAATGATGATAGATCACTCATCTGTTTCACCAGGTAGGATATCTATTGCAGCATATAAATAACCTGTTGCAGCGGATAAGTAATTCGTTGGAAATAATAAAAATAGATCACTCATCTGTTACACCAGGTAGGTTATCTGTTACAGCATATACCCAATTTGTTGCAGCGGAGTAGTAATCCATTAGAAATAATAAAAACATATCACTTATCTGTTGCACTAGGTAGGATATCTGTTGCAGCATATAAACAACCTGTTGTAGCGGATGAGTAATCCATCGGAAACAATAAAAATAGGCCACACATCTGTTGAAACAGACCACTCATCTATTGCCAAATAAGTTATCTATTGGATCAATATTATTTAGATTTCTTTCGAACAGAAGAGTCATCTGTCATAACAAATGAATGATCTATTATGTTCATCCGTTGCATTAGTTGTTTAATTTGTTGCATTATAGTTAATCTGTTGCATCAAATAGTTAATCTGTTGCATCAGATGGTTAATTTATTGCATTTGATGGTTAATCTATTGTGTTAGATGGTTAATTTGTTGCATCAGATGGTTAATCGATTGCGTCAGATGGTTCATCTGTTACGTCAGATGGTTCATCTGTTGCAATACCATTTTTACCAAGAAAAATAACAAATCAACCCAACAACACCAACACAACACACGAACACTAAGAACATCAATGGTGACCAAAAATCACTAACAAATTGAATCAACAGTACGACAACAAGAACTACAATAACAAAAAATTATATTTCACACCAGAAAGAGTAGATAAGAAATGCCAGAAATTAGGGTTTTATTTACTCCACATTTCAAATTTAAGCAAGAAATATTGAAATTGTTAACTAATACTACAAGAGAAGTTGGCTTAGGTCATAATTTTTACCTATGAAAGAAGAAATGGGATGACGAAGAACTCAAAGTTGTTGTCGCTGAAGAAGTTGGCTTAAGTCCTTTGTTTCTTCACGTCGATTAATGATTGAAAGTTGAAAAGTCTTACAAATCTGTTGCAACAGATGAGTAATTTGTTTGAAACAACATAAATCAGCCCCTGCCATAAACCCAACAGATAACCAATATGTTTCAACTCTTGCTATTTCTACTGGATTCAACATTATTTCTTACGTATCGTCGACATGTTTGTTGAGAAGATAATAGGCAGAATGAAAATTAAATATGAATTAAAACGTCAAAGTTGTTCAAACATAATTTTTTTTATCAAACAAAAACAAATAAAAATACATATGAATAGACTAAAAGAAAAAATAATCTAATTATTATTATTATTGTTGTTGTTGTTGTTGTTGTTATTATTATTATTATTATTATTATTGCCAGCTGGCCAATCTTTAACCGGTAGCAGCAAGGCCCTCCTCAGCCTGCGGATCTCACGGAGAATCCTTGCTCTAACTGCTCCAGTTCCCATTGCAGGTCATGAACCTACATCCGAAGTTCATTTACAACGTCTTACAGAAAAGCAACGTCCCACACTGGATCAGCCATATCTAGAACACATATGAATTGACAAAAAATGTAAAAACAAAAGTAAAGAAAAGAATATCCGAATGTAATACAACGTATACCAAAAATTGGCAAGAAAAAACTTACCTCAGTCAGGAAAGAGAAAGTGGTGGATGGTGTATTGTGAAAGACAAGATGCAATAAATAAATAGAGTGCAGTTGAATGAACAATTGAGTAAGGAGAGACCTATTTTTATAGGATTGAATTTGAATGAGTTAGACAAAAAGGTGCAATTGTTCACCTCCATTTATTAATTATATTATTTATTACTGTGAAAAGTTATGATTTAATTAAATTAATAAATATTGTGATAAGTCATGACTTTTCAGCTTATTATTAGTAATTATTTCTTTTCAAGAACCATTTTTATTGAGTTGTGACAACAGATTCTGTATCTGTTGCATCAGATCACTCATCTGTGACAAAAGATATATCATCTATTACAATAAATAGAAAATCTGTTGCATCAGAAAATCTATCTATTACAATATATAATCTATCTTTTTTTAAAATCATCATCATATCATTAATCCAAATTTACTGACTTATTTATTATATAAATTAAAATACAAATTTAAAAATAAAAATATTTTTGTGAAAAGAAATGACGCCTATTTAATGTTAACATTAATTATTTAAATTAAATAATTATTTTTTACGGTTATAAATTTGTTTATCATTTATTTCCTTATTGTTTTCTATGAAAAGAAATGACTTAATTAAATCAAGCTGGTGAGTTTTTTATTATTGTGACATATCAAGACTTTTCAGCTTATTATTATTAAATAACCTTTTACTCATTTTAAAAATCGAAGACACCTTTTCAATAATCGTATCTTTAATAAAATAATAACCATTTTTATTGAGTTCTGACAATAGATTGTGTATTGGTTACATCAGATAAATCATCTGTTGCTACAGATATACCATTTGTTGCAATAAATCGACCATCTATTTTAATAGTTTTTTTTTGATTTCTTCTAACAACTGATACATCAGTTGCAACAGATGGGGAATTTGATGCATCAGCAACATTGTTGAATGTGTTTTAGACAAAAAGTCACAATTGTTCACCTTTTTCTTAACAATCATCATATAAGTTAATTAATCCAATATTGTGACTTTTTTTATTATTAATAAATAAATAATTTTAAAAAATAAATTTAAAAATAAAAATGGTGAAAAGTCATGATCAGTTATTAAAATTAAACAACCGTTCTTTTATGGTTATAAATTGTGTTTATCATTTATTTTATTATTATTTATTTACGAACTATTTTTCATATTAAATAATCAGAAAGTCATGAATTTTCACCCTCTCATTAACAACAATAACCCTTTTTTATTCATAATCGCCTGTTGCAACATATGATCCATCTGTCGCATCAGATTAACCTCTGTTGCGACAAATGCTCAATCCCTACCACCAACCGTCGACGTGTTGAGAATAAGAAATAAATAGAATGATAATTAAATATTAAATAAGAAATAAAATTTCAAAGTCAACCACCAAACATAGATTTTTGAATCCCTTAGGTGGATTCGATATAAAAAAGAAAAATACATACGCGAAAAGACAAAACATAACCTAATTATTATTACTACTATTATTATTATTATCATTATTAGTATTAGTATTACTATTATTGTCAACCGGGCAATTTTCATCCGGCAGCAGTAGGGTCCTCCTCAACCTTGCTTTAAAGTCGGCCAAATCCCTCTGGGGTTCATCAAACAGCCTTTGAAGTTTCCACAAGGACTCGATATAAATCTTTTTGTACGAATCTGGATCAACCATATTTGTAAGTGTAGTAGAATGAACAAGTAAGAAGAGACTTATTTATAAATGATTGAATTCGAAGGGGTTACTAAAAATGCCACGACTGTTCATCCCTTAATTAAATAAAACTGGTGACTTTTCGATCATGTAAATTAAAAAATAGATCTAAATACAACATTTTATCTTTTATTGTATTTCGAAAAGAGAAGAAAATTACTTTAAAATAAATCTATTAGATGGGTAATTTGTTGTAAAATAGATTCCATTTGTTAGACAACTTACAACATATTGATAATCTGTTGCAACAGATGGATATATCTGTTTGATTTTTCCAACAAATATGTCATATGTTGCAATAGATTGATCATCTGTCGTAACAGATGTTTGTAATTATTTGACAATTTAAACATATGTGGCATCGATTGCAACTTGTTAGTCATCTGTTTATTCAATTTAAGCCATAGATGGGCTAGAAATAATAAGGTACGTGCAGATAGATAGATCCACTATCTTGTGTAAGAGTTAAGTATTACTGATAAGGTCATCGGGACAACACATAAAAGATATAATATTTTTGTAAATACAGTTTTTAACCGATTAGGCACTGATCAATCAAATAAGATCCTACATTGTATAGTTAAGTTTGATGAGTTCAAATTGATAAGGCCGAGGAACCATAATGATGGTGTCGATACCCTATTATGAATTACTGACGGTTGTTGCTCGTGTTTATGCGTTTCAAGTTTTGAGAAGGTATTAATATTTTGTGTCATTACAGAGAAGAATAGCGATTGGACTTATATTTAAGTATGAATTGAACTCTGAAAAGGTTTTCAAAGCCTCGCACTGAATCAAACAAGATCGAAAAACCAATCAAAATTCCCCAGGCCTAAATTTATATAGAAGGGTTGTTCGAGAAGATGATTATACACCAGAAGGAGCCGAAGAAGAATGCCTGCGAGGGAAAGGGGAGTTGATGAAAGACTATATCATCTGAAAGCTAATTGAAGAGGAGACATAGGGTAGAAAGGAATTTCTAGCGAATCTAGCTGATGAAATTGACTTAAAACATGGAAAATTTGAATCAAGTGCAAATATGAAAGTGTATCTGGTAATGAAAAATCCGTTTATTGTTTCTTTGAAAAAAATAGTGCAGATGAACACTTTTCTAGGGAGCTGTGACTAGGTAGCATGGTCGAGATTATCATCTAGATAGAAAATAGCAGAAGTTCAAGAAGAGGTCTCATGGGCATCGAGGGTTGAAATGATGTAAATTAAGTATAGAAAACTTGAGGCAATAATAGTTGCAGTTAAAATAAAGAATCTAAGAGAAGGTTGCAATTTCTGAATTTTAAATTGCATCCCATGCCTTCTTATTTGTGGTTCCGATTAGGTCTGCTGCTGTTGACCTAATCGAAACCACAAACAAGATTGAAAAACAAATTGAGTGTCATTACTTCCTTAGCAATATGGATTAATTGATTGTGTTTTCAATCCTTAGCATTCTTTCAACATTTCTTGGATAAGATCAAAGACTTGCTGCAGTATGTAAATCCCGATAATTGTCAAGCTTGCCTCCAGCTTGCCGATTTGGTATTCAAGCTTGTCGTTACCATCTTTGAATTTGGTATAGAGTTCACGTTCTTTTGTGATCTCGAGCAGGAACACTTTCTTTGAAGTTGTGGCATTGTAGAAGCCCTTTAAAACACCTCCTTCAGAAGTCTTAAATGATACATGTAAGGTTGCTATGTATGTTTTAGGTCAAAATATGTTGATGCACACTCAAGCAGTGGTCCTGACAGTTGAATAGCTCACTTTTATCATGCATTTCTCAATGCAGCTTTGCTCAACCAACCTTCAAGGTATTTGATAAATTAATTAGCAAGGAGTTACGTAACATTTGATTAAAACTGACTCTACCAAGCCTATAAAACATGATGTAACTCTAGGTTTATTACCCTATCAAAAACCTTTGCCCGAGTTAGTGAACAAAGCAAATGAGATCAATCTCTCAAACTTTCTATTGATCACTCTTCTCCCATATAGATTACAAGATATCCGCCATGCAAAAGTGTAATGCCCCAAATCTGGTACTCGAAATGCTATATGGTGCTCATGACCCCGGAGGACCACAAGCTAACCCATGACTGGTATCTGTACCTGAACACTGCATAATATACTATATAAATACAAAAATAAAGGCTAAAAGGCCATAAGGTTCAAAACTGAGACATAATATCTAATAAAATATAACATCTGGGTGGGCTATGAAATACCCAAAACAACTGAAATAAACTGTCTGAACATGATAGTTTGAAAAACCTCTAACTGTCTGAATAAAGAGTTGGTGGGACATATCCCCAGCTAAATCCATCTACTAAAAGCTAAACTAAATTAATGAAATAACTAATAATATCATCTTCGAATGATGAGGACTCACTACTAAATCTGGCAGCTACTGATGCTCTGGAGCTCATGCTTCTGAACCTATGGTATAAAACACCATAGCGCAAATGCATCAGTACGAATGAATGTATTGGTATGCATATAAGGTAGGATGAATGCAAAGGGTTCACATGCATGAACTATACTAACTGAATGAATAACATGAACGTGAGAATGCATGCATGAATACATAATAGCTGTAATTGAGTTCGTGATAACATGATTACTGAGCCAGAGTACTGATAACATGACATACTGATAACAGTATAACTAAAATAACTGATACTGAGTGACTGTATCTGACAGTCTAGGTTCTGATAGAACTAGCTGAGTTCTGTACTATTCTAAGTGATTGTATCTGACAGTGCTGAATTCTTTAGAACTATTTGAGTTCTATTCTTGAGACTGAATGACTGTATCTGACAGTCCTAATTCTATAACTAAAATTATGGGAGGTAGTCATCTAATTGACATGCCCCAAATAACATATTATAGCTGAGTTGGGGTTCAATCTGTAGCCCCATTTGAAAGGGTGTCAATACCGTACCACTGGTAAAGGCAATCTGTGAACAACCCTAATATAATAGGTAACTCTAGTGAGAACGGTGGTAAACCTCATCTAACAGGTTAAGCCACCTCATCTAACCTCATATAACAGGCTATGATGTCTCAACCTATGTTGGCTACATAGTTCAAGAATGCAAGAATTGCTTCTAAGAATCACACCCTCGTATAACAAGTGAGTTCCCATCCTTGGGTTCACTCGGTGCTAATTCCTACTCCTATCTAAATAGAAATTGAACATAATTAACTAAACTGGACTAGACTGAGTTTATTAAATTCCATGAACTGACAGAATGCTATTGAGATCTGATAACTGTCTGAAACTTCTAAGATTATTAGATTACTGAGATTTACTGGAATTTTTGAGATTACTGGACTGATACTGAATTCACTGAGTTTTCTTGAGACACATGACTAACTGAGTTCTAGTGATCATGGCTTAACTGAGAGTATCATGAAAAATGACATTGGCTCTAGTCACACAACTAAATTATCGGGTCCAAGTACCCCTAGGACTCAATAGAATAAAAGTAATTCATGGCATGAGATCTAAAGCACAACAATAGCTACATATATATGTCCATAATACATTGACTAAGATATTTCATCAACACTTGACATGCATAAACTTGTATATTAATGGGGATCTCACATTATCATACTAGTATGACACTTTTCCTTCACATAGGCATTTATTCAAACATATGGGGATCATTCTTTGATTATACAATCATCAACACATCGAATAATCATAGATACGTAAATCAACTTGTAAATTGAAGGATCTATCATGAATATCACATAATTCCTCATATATTAGAATCAATTCTTGTAATTAATAGTCTATAACATGAAACAAAATCATACAACAAAATGAACATCAATGTTCAATTCAATCAAATTATGAACATTCATAAATATATAAATCTTGGATTTTGAAAAGAGATTCTTGATCTTCATAGGTGAAAGAGACCCATGAATCAACACATGACATACCTGAGTTAATGAATCTGGAAGGATTGGTGGAGAGTTCTTATAATTTGTCCCTTGAATTTTGAGTGCTAGGGTTTCTTGGCTTGAGAGAGCAACTCAATTTGGGGAAAAGTAGAGTGAATAATGATAGCCTTAGGTCATGTAGGTTAAAATTTCGTGTTTAAGGCTGAACTAAAATCATGGGAATAAACCTATTTAACCCTGCATGCATCTTTTGATTTTTTATCAAAATCTCCTGATTTGGTAGGCTGGCGCGACGCAGCTCTATCGCATCGTGTCACTAGAAATTGACCACTGGGAACTAGGATAACGGTGTGATATGGTGAAATTGCATTGCAATACTGGATGGGATCTAAAAATTTGATGCGACGTGGAGACATCGTACTGAGACACTGGAAAAAGGATAATTTTGAATTTGAGCCCTAGCACGACACGCCATAATCACGGAGGTTCACTGGATTTTGACGATTGCAATTTTGGCCTGCTCCACGATGCGTTGATGGCTCAAGTGAAACACTGTCTCATTAAAAAGTCTCTAACTCTTCGCTTGGGTTTCGGATTTAGGCGAATTTGGTATCGATGGAATGCTTTTCTCACCAATCTTGAACTCGAGATCTTGTTAATACACATCTGCATAAGACTTCTGTCGTCTCTGAGCAGCCCAGAGTCTTTCTCTGATCAACTGGATCTTTTCTAAGGCCTCGAATACTAAGTCAAGCCCTATAACTAAGGCCTCACTAACTTCGAACCAACCGACTGGAGATCTGCACCTCCAACCATAGAGAGCTTTGAATGGAGCCATCTTAATACTTGAATGATAACTGTTTTTGTATGAAAACACAATCAAAGGAAAGTGGTCATCCCAACTACCCTTGAAATCAATTGCACATGCTTGAAGCACATCTTCTAAAGTCAGAATGGTCCTTTCTACTTGACCATCCATTTGAGGATGAAAGGTTGTACTGAGAACTTAGGTACCAAGACCCTTTTGGAATGCTTTCAAGAAATAAGAGGTGAACTGGAAACCTCTGTCTGAGATAATAGATAGCGGAACACCATGCAATTTGAACAACTCTCTTATGTAGAGTTTGGCATAATCCTCGGCTGAATAAGAGATATAAACTAGAAGAAAATAAGATAATTTGGCCATTCTGTCTATAATGACCCAAACTGAATCATGCTAATGATGAGTACGAGGTAAACCCATCACTAAGTCCATGTTTACTTCTTCCTACTTCCAAGTAGGAATATTGAACTCTTGCATGGACCCACTAGGCTTCTGATGCTCTATCTTAACCTGCTGATATGTAAAGCACTTGGCCACAAACTCTACAACATCTCTCTTCATCCTACTCTACCAATAGTTTTCCCCTAAGTCGTGGTACTTCTTTATGGACCCTAGATGAATAGAGTAGCACGCACCATGTACTTCTGTAAGAATTTGAAGCCTTAAGTCATCTACACCTGGAACACACACACGACTCAGACAACGCAATACACTATCTCATATCATGGGAGAAAACCTCAACCTTATGATCCTTAACTGACTCTATCAACTTAACTTGACTGGGATCTCTATCTTTCTCTTCTTTAACCTCAAAAACTTGTAATGATTCTGAACCCCATATATCACCCTTCTCTATATCGAATAAGTACATAACTAGTCTGGTAAGCTGATGGAATTCTTGAGCTAACTTTTTCTTATTGTTCTAAACATGAGTAACACTACCCATAGACAGTCTACTGAGAGCGCTGACCACTATGTTGGCCTTGCCTGGATGACAGAGGACACTCATGTCATAATCTTTCAAGAGCTCTAACCGCCTTCTCTAATGAATATTGAGGTCTTTCTATGAAAATACATAGTGAATGCTCTTATTATCTATGAACACATCTACATAAACACCGTATAGATAATGTCTCCAAATCTTTAAGGGAAATACTACGACTGCTAACTCAAGATCATGAGTAGGATAATTCTTCTCATAGGGTTTAAGTTGTCTGGAGGCATAGGCTATGACCTTACCATGTTGCATGAGGATACAGCCTAAACCTACTCTAGATGTATCACAATAAACTAAGAACCTATCTGGACCATCTGGAATAGCCAAAACTGGAGCTGAGGTGAGTCGAGTCTTCAACTTCTAAAAACTCTTCTCACAAGGATCTGACCACTAAAACTTGACTTTTTTCTGAGTCAATCTGGACATACGGGATCAATAGAAGAAAATCCCTCAACAAACCATCTGTAATAGCCAGCCAAACCCAAGAAACTCCTAATATTTGATGGAGAGATAAGGCAAGGCCAGTTTCTTATAGCTTTGGTCTTTTGAGGATCTTCTCTAATTCCATTTACAGAAATGATATGACCAAGTAATGCTACTGACCTTAGCGAAAATTTCCACTTACTAAATTTGGCGAATAGCTAATGATCTCTGAGAGTCTGAAGTATAATTTTGAGATGTTTTCCATGATTATGTTCACTACGGGAATAGACAAGAATATCATCTATGAAGACTGTGATGAATATGTCCAAGTACTTCTTGAACACACGGTTCATCAAGTCTATGAAAGTTGCAGGGGCTTTGGTAAAACCAAAGGACATGACTAGGGATTCAAAGTGACCATACCGAGTTTGGAAAGTTCTCTTCAAAATATCACATTCTCTGACTCTGAGCTGATCGTATCCTGATTTGAGGTCAATTTTAGAGAAATAGATTGTACCCTGAATTTGGTCAAATTATTCATCAATTCGGGGAAGTGGATACTTGTTCTTGACCGTGACTTTATTGAGCTGACGGTAATCAATGCACATTTTGAGAGAACTATCTTTCTTGCGCACGAATAAGATTGGTACACCCCACAGGGACACACGGTGTCTAATGAATCCCTTATCTAAGATATTCTTCAACTGCTTTTTCAATTCTTTGAGTTCTGCTGGTGCTATTCTGTATGAAAAAATACATATGGGCTTAGTATCTAGAAGAAGATCAATGCCAAAGTCTATCACCCTTTCGGGAGAAATTACTGGAAGATCTTCAAGAAAGACATCTAACTATTCACTTATGACTGGGACTGATTCAAGACTGGGAGTCTCAAAAATAGAATCCTTAACATGAATAAGATGATAGACATATCCCTTAGATATTATCTTCTATGCCCGAAGGTAGGAAACAAGCTAACCTCTGAAAGTAGAAGTACTACCCCTCCACTCTAGGATGAGTTTATTCAGAAACTAAAATGAGACTATTCAATTTTTGTCGACTGTGGCATAGCAGGAATGAAACCAATCCATGCCGAGAATGACATCAAAATCAGTCATCTCTAATTCGACTAAGTACACTAAGGTGACTTTCTGAAATATCATAACTGGACAGTTCTTGTATACCCATTGGGCTATGATAGTTTTACCCACTGAGGTAGATACTGAGAAGGGCTCTGTTAGAATTTTGAGGATGACTCCAAAATCAACTGCAATATAAGAAGTAACAAAAGACAAAAAATATCTTAGATTTAGCAATGCATAAACATGCAAGTGAAAGATCTATAATGTACCAGTAACTACATCAGGAGAATTTTGCTGATCTTGCCTGGACTGGAGAGCATAAAGTCTATTTAGGAATTGCCCACTAGTAGCACTAGAAGTGGTACCTTGCTGATTTAGGCCACCAGATTTGGTTGAGGAATGGTTCTGCAGACCCTAATAACCTGACTAGGAACAATCTCTGACTCTATGGCCTGGCTTTCCACATCCAAAAAAGATATCACTGCTAGTTCTGTAAGTACCCTTGTGGTTCTTACCATAAGTCTAACAAAGGGGATTAGTTTGGGCATTGCTGACACTACCCTAAGACTTAGACCTGGCGCCCTATCTCTATTACCATCCCTGAACTTAGGAGCTGGAACACTAGCTGAAGAAGGAGCTAGAATGGATGACTTAGGATGGAATTGATAACAGTTTTCTCCCTCTGACTTAAGCTGAGAAAAGTTTAAAATACCTATCCTTGCTCTCTTATTTTTTGCATCTCTCTCATCTTAATCTTTTGTTTTTCTATCTATTAAGCATGGGTCATAAGCCTGGCTATATTTATGTCATTATTCAACATCACGAACCTATACTCATGACCATGTTATCATTCACCCCAGAAACAAACTCATCTTGGCCCTGCTATCTGTCACTATATGGGGAGCATATCTGTCTAATTGAGTAAACTTAAGAGACTACTCTTTCACCGTCCTGTTTCCTTTTCTGAGGTTGATAAATTCTAACACCTTAACTTTTCTCAGGTCTAGGGGAAAGAATCTATCTAAGAAGGCAGTAACAATCTCCTCTCACTTAATAGGCCATGTATCTACAAACCTCTTTGCCTTCCACTATTTGAACCAAGCATGTCCAATATCCTGTAACTAATATGTAGCTAGCCCAGCACTCTCACTATAAGTAACCCCCATGATATCCATAACATTCTAAACCTATTCAAGGAACTCCTGAGGATCCTCTTCTGACTTAGACCCGAAAAAAGATGGAGGATTCATTTGGGTGAAGTCCTGAATCCTGGCTGCAGCTGAATTGGCCACTGGGTTGGCTGAAATGACAACTGGTCATTCATTCTGAGCAACAACTAAATTAGCAAGAATGGTGAATTCAGCTTTGAACTCTGCATGAGAAATGTGTTAGTCCAAGGGATCTGCTTGGACGGGCTGAGAGGCTGACTGATTCCTATTTCTTCTTTTGGGAAGTATGTTCTATAGAAGAAAGGGAGAAAAGGATTAGACTGAGAGTTAAGCTTGATCTCGCTCTCACTGGCACAATATGAATAGTGAAAGAAGGGAAACTATTCCTAAAATATCTTATAGCCTCCTGTGTATAAATGTGATGTGCAACACACCCATGTACAGGACTCTACAAGATGCGACTTTCAGACTTTCAAACTTCCTAGTACTCTATTGAACCTTAGGCTCTGATACCAAGTTTGTAATACTACAAATCTTGTATCCATAATGCTATATGGTGCTCATGACCACGAGAGGACCACAAGCTAACTCATGACTGATATTTGTACCTGAACACTGCATAATATACTATATAAATACAGAAATAAAGGTTGAAAGGCCATAAGGTTCAAAACTGTGTCATAATATCTGATAAAATATAAAATCTAAGTGGGGTATGAAATACCCAAAACAACTGAAATAAACTGTCTGAGCATGTTAGTCTGAAAAGCCTCTAACTGTCTGAATAAAGAGTTGATCGGACATATCCATAGCTAAATCCATCGACTGAAAGATAAACTGAATTTATTAAATAACTAATAATATCATCCTCGAATGATGAGGACTCACCGCTAAATCTGGCTACTATTGATGCTATGGAGCTAGTGCTTCTGAACCTATCGTATAAAATACCATAGCACAAATACGTCAGTACGATTGAATGTGTTGGTATGCATATGAGGTAGGCTGAATGCAAAGGGTTTACTTGAATAAAATATACTAACTGACTGAATAACATAAACTTGAAAATGCATGCATGAATACATAATAGATGTAACAGAGTTCGTAATAACATGATTACTGAGCCTGAGTACTGATAACATGAGATACTGATAACTGTATAACTGAAATAACTGATACTGAGTGGCTGTATCTGATAGTCTAGGTTCTAAAGAAACTAGCTGAGTTTTGTACTATTTTTGAGTTGACTGTATCTGACAGTCCTTAATTCTGTAGAACTATCTGAGTTTTATTACTGAGACTGAATGATTGTATCTGAAGTCCTGACTCTATAACTGAAATCGTGGGAAGTAGTCATCTAATCGACATGCCCCGAATAACTCATTGTAACTGAGTTGGGGTCCAATCTATAACCCTAATTGGAAAGGTGTCAACACCGCACCACTAGTAAGGACAATCTGTGAACAAACCTCATATAATAGGTAACTCTAGTGAGAATGATAAGAACCCTCATATAACAGGTTAATCCACCTTATCTACCCTCATATAACAGGCTTTGATGTCTCAACCTACGCTGGCTACATAGTTCAGGAATGCAAGGATTGATTCTAAGAGTGACACCCTCATATATTAGTTGAGTTCCCATCCTTGGGTTCACTTGGTGCTAATTCCCACTTCCAACTAAATAGACTCTGAACATTATTAACTAAACTAGTCTAGACTGAGTTCGTTAAATTTCGTGGACTGACAGAATGCTATTGAGATCTGATAACTGTCTGAAACTTCTGAGATTACTGGATTACTAGATTTACTGGTATTTCTGAGATTACTGGACTAAAACTGAATTCACTGAGTTTTCCTAAGTCACATGACTAACTGAGTTCTAGTGATCATGGCTTAACTGAGAGTATCATGAAAAATAACACTGGCTCTAGGCACACAGCTAAATTATCGGGTACAAGTACTCCCAGGACTCGATAGCATAAAAGTAATTCATGGAATGAGTTCTGAAGCACAACAATGGCTACACATATATCCATAATCCATTGAGTAAGACATTTCATCAAACACTTGACTAGCATGAACTTGTATATGAATGGAGATTTCACATTATCATACTAGTATTGCATTTTTCCTTCACATAGGCATTTAGTCAAACATATGGGGAGCATGCCTTGGTTATACAATCATCAACACATCTAATAATCATGGATACATCAATCAACTTGTAAATTGAAGGGTTTATTATGAATATCGTGTAATTCATCACATATTAGAATCAATTCTTGTAATTAATAGTATATAACATGGAATGAAACCAAACAACAACATGAACATCTATTTTCAATTCAATCAAATCATGAACATTCAAAAATATACAAATCTTAGATTTTGAAAAGAGATTCTTGAGCTTCATGAGGGAAAGAGACCCATGAATCAACATATGACATACCTGAGTTAATGAATTGGAAGGATTGATAGAGAGTTCTTATGATTTGGTCCTTGAATTTTGAGAGTCAGGGTTTCTTGGCTTGAGAGAAAGAAACTAAGTTTGGGGAAAAATAGAATGAATAATGATATCTTTAGGTCATGTTGGGTTAAATTTCGTGTTTAAGGCTGAACTAAAATCATGGGAAAAGACCCATTTAACCCTGGACGCGTCTTCTGATTTTTTTGTCAAAATATCCTAATTTGGTAGGCTGGAGCAACACGATTCTATCATGCCATGTCACTAGGAACTAGGCTGATGGGGAGATGTGGTGAAATCATATTGCAATGCTGGATAGGACCTTGAAGTTTGACGCGACGCAGATAGGTAAGACTCTTATTCTCACTACCCTAGGCCTCAAAGTTTGGCAACCCATCACTACGGTCATTCCTGAACTTGGGTACTGGTGCACTAGCTGAAGATAGAGATGGGACTGAAAACTTATAACTATAATCAGAACAGCTACCACCCTCCAACTTAGGCTGAGAAAATCTGAAACTATCTGTCCTTGCCCTCTTATTTTGCTTTTTCTTCATATTAATCTTTTACTCTTCTATCTGCTGAGCATGGGTCATAATCCTGGATAAAATCATGTGACTATTCAGCATGGTAGATCTGTACTCATTAACCACGCTATCATTTACCCCTGACATAAACTTACTTATCTTAGCCCTACTATCTGCAACCACATGAGGGCCATATCAGGCTAATTGAGTTAACTTAAGAGAATACTATTTCACCGTCATGGTTCCCTACCTAATGTTGATGAATTCTAACACCTTAGCTTCTCTAAGCTCTTGCGGAAACAATCTATCTAAGAATGCAGTGGTAAACTCATTCCATTCTATAGGCTATACATCATCTGCCCTTTCTGATTTCCACTTCTTGAACCAAGTATGAGCAACATCCTGTAATATCCTGCAACTGATATACAGCTAGCTCAGCACTCTTAATAGTAGTCGCCTCCATGATGTCAGTCACCTTATGCACCTTATCTAGGAATTCCTGGGGGTCCTCATCTACCTTAGACATGATAAAAGATAGAGGGTTCATTCGGGTGAAATCCCAAGTTCTGGCTATAGCTAAATTGGCCACTGGATTGGCCAGAACGATCGTTGTTCATTCATTCTGAGCAGAAACTGACTAAGCAAGAGTGGTGAATGCAGCCCTAAACTCTACATGAGAAACTTGTTCGCCTAAAGGTTCTTTGGACTAAGGGGCTGGCTGATTCCCATTTCTTCTATTAGGAGGCATGCTCTATAGAAGAAAGGGAGAAATGAATTAGACTGAGAGATTGACTTGAGATTTTGCTCACTGGCATGACATAAATACTGAAAGAAGGGAAACTGTTCCTAAAACATCTTATAGCCTCCTGCACATAAATATGGAGCGCAACACACCTATGTACAAGACTCTACTAGATGCGGCTTTCAAAATTCCTATGAATCTATTAAACCTTAGGCTCTGATACCAAGTTTGTAATGCTCCGAATCTAGTATCCGAAATGCTACACAGTGCTCATAACCTAGAAGGACCACAAGCTAACCCTTAACTGATATATATACCTGTATACTACATAATATACTATATAATGCGGAAAATATGAACTGGAAGGCCATAAGGTTCAAAATTGAGACATATAAAAATATAATATCTAGTGGGGTATGAAATACCCAAAACAACTAAAATAACTAACTGAATATGATAGTCTAAAAGCCTCTAAAATGACTAAATAAGGATTTGATGGGATATGTCCCCAACTAAATCCAACTAATAAATTATTTAATAACAAAATAAAGTAATGATTATGTCCTCAAATGATAAGGACTCACTTTAACTCTGACTGCTGAGACTAGAATGCTACTGGTGCTCTGAATCTCATGTCTCTAAACCTATGGTATAAAACACCATAGCGCAAATGCGTTAGTATAATTGAATGTACTGGTATGCATGTGAGGTAAGCTAAATGCATGGGGTTCATATGCATGAACAATAATAATAACAGACTGACTATCATAAGCATGAGAATATATGCATAAGACATAATAACTGATACTGATACCGTGATAACATGATTATTGAATTGAATACTGATAACATGAGTGACTGTATCTGATAGCCCTAATTCTGATGGAACTTTCTGAGTTCCCTACTTTATCTCAGTGACTATATCTAATAGTCCTAAAATCTATAGAACTATCTAAGTTAAATTACTGAGATTAAGATTAAAACTGACACTATGGGAAGTAGTTATCTAACTGATATGCCCTATACTAAGGTAATTTGGGGTCTAACCTCTAACCTCAATTAGAAGGGTGTCAGTACCGTGCCATGGGTAAAGACAGTTATTGTAGGGTCATTCCTAATCTAGCGGGTGAACCTTAAGATCAGTCCTATACTAGAGGGTGATCCATGAATATGTCAGTCCTATCTAGCGGGTGATATCTCATGCCTACGTTGGCTACGTAGTTCTGAAACTTAGGGATTGCTTCTAGGGATCTTAATCCTTTCTAGTGGGTGATCCCCCATACCTAGGCTCACTCGGTGCTGGATCCTACTCCCATCTGGAAGACACTAAACTGATTAACTGAACTGAACACGGGCTGAGTTTACCAAATTTTCTTTGACTGACAAAATACTATGAATATCTGATCACTGACTGAGTTTATGAGAATTACTGGGATTACTGAAGTACTTAGCTTTCCTGAGTCACATGACTGACTAAGTTCTATGGATCATGGATTGATTGAGAATATCATGAAAACATGACACTGGATCTAGACACACAACTATATTTTTTGGGTACAAGTACCCCCAGGACTCGATAGAAGGAAACTAGCAAAGTATGACTTACTTGAACATATGACTAACATCATAATCCATAATTCATTTATTGAAGCATTACCTCAAACATGTGATATGCATAAACTTTCACATAAATGGGGATTTCATGATATCATACTAGTTGGTCACTTTTCCTTTACATAGGTATTTAATCAAACATATGGTAAGCATACTATATGTAGATAACATTATACAACAAGTAAAAATTATGATTCATCTCTCATTTCATCATCCAAGGGTTTTAATCATAGATTTACTTGAACCTATACCTACACTAATAAATTCCACATGAAATTTATTACCAAACATGGATTAGAACTCAATTAGTCATTATCAACATGAAAAACATCAACACAACATGAAATTCATAAAGAAAATCCATAACTTGAACTTAGAAAAGAGATTCTTGGGCTTCATAGATGAAAGAATTCCATGAATGAACACTATGCATACCTTAATTCTTGGTTTAGTGAAGATTGATGAAGAGAGAGACTTTCTTGAACTTGAATCTTCTATGAAAAACCCTAATATGTTCTTGAGAGGATTTTGAGAGAATAGCGTATATTTTGGTGTAATGGAGGCTCAAATCTATTTTTTTGAGCTTATATAGGGTAGAAAAATTGACCCTTTTAAACCTAGGATACATATTTTAATTCTTGTTAAAATTTCCCAATTTTCATCCTTGTGGTGACGTGCCACTATAACGCCAAGTCACTGGAACTAGACAATTGGGAATCTGCATGGTTGCACGATGCAGAGCTATCATGTTACCACCTTTTTTGAGACCTAGAATATTGGAGCAATACACCACTATTGCGGAGCAACACTAGAATTTGACAATTGCCATTTAAGTTGGCTCCACGACGCCCGAATTCCTCAGGTGATACATTATCTCACTAAAAGGGCTCTAACTCTTCGCCCAGGTGTCGGATTTGGGATAATTTGGTATCGATGGAAAGCTTATTCAATTTTCCACATGATAAAAAGTGAAAGTATTAAAAATACCATATGTATAAAACTAGGTGCATCTTTAAAGAAAGTCTTTAACTTTTCTGGGATGATTTTAAGATAGGTAAAAGTACGGGGTATTACAACTATCCTTCCACTCTAGGACGGGTTCATTTAGAAACTAAAACTGAACTATTTTGTTTCTACAGTCGACTATGGCATAGTAGGAATAAACCCAATCCATGCTGAGAATGACATCAAAATCAGTTATCTCTAATTCGACTAAGTCTTCTGAGGTGACTTTCTAAAATATCATAACCGGTCAGTTCCTGTATACCCACCAGGCTTTGATGGTTTGACCCACTTGGGTAGATACTGAGAAGGGGTCTGCTAGAATTTTAGGACTGACTCCAAAATTAACTGCTATATAAGGAGTAACAAAAGACAAAGAAGCTCCTGGATCTAGTAAAGCATAAACAAGCAAGTGAAAGATCTATAACATACCAGTAACTACATCAAGAAAATTTTCCTGATCTTATCGAGATTGGAGCGCATAAATTTTTTTTAGGCGTTGACCACTAGTAGCACTGAAAGTTGCACCCTGCTGATTTGGGCGACCAGACTAGGCTGAGGAACGGTTCTGCTTACCTGATAACCTGACTGGGGACAATCTCTAACTCTGTGGACTGGCTTACCACATCCAAACCAGATATCACTGCCAGATATATAAGTACTCTTGTGGTTCATTCTACAAGTCTAACAAAGAAAATTAGTTCGGGAATTGCTGACACTGTTCTGAGACTTAGATCCTGGCGCCCTATCTCTACTACCATCCCTAAACTTAGGAGCTGAAGTACTAGCTAAAGAAGGAGATAGAACGGATGACTTAGGATGGCACTAAGAATAGTTTTCTCCCTCTGACTGAGGCTGAGAAAAGTTGACACTACTTGTCCTTGCTCTCTTATTTTGCCTCTCTCTTATATTAATTTTATTCTTTTCTATCTATTAAGCAGGGGTCATAAGCTTAGCATATTCATGTCACTATTCAACATCGTAGACCTGCACTCTTTGACCACGCTATCATTCACCCCAGAAACAAACTTACTCATCTTGGCCCTGCTGTCTGTCACTACTTAGGGAGCATATCTGGTTAATTGAGTAAACTTAAGAGAATACTATTTCACCATCATGTTGCCTTACCTAAGATTGATAAATTCTAACACCTTAGATTCTCTCAGCTCTAGGGTAAAGAATCTATCCAAGAAGGCAGTAGCAAACTCCTCCCACTCAATAGGCCCAGTATGTACAACCCTCTCTGTTTTCCACTATTTGGACCAAGTGTGAACAATATCCTGCAACTGATATACAGCTAGCTCAACACTCTTACTAGTTGTAACCCACATGATGTACGAAACCTTCTGAACCTGTTCAAGGGACTTCTGAGGATTGTCTTCAGACTAAGACCCAAAAAATGATGGAGGATTCATTTGGGTAAAGTCCCGAATCCTAGCTGCTGCAGAATTGGCCATTAGTCGGCCAGAACAATAGCTGGTCATTCATTTTGAGAAGCAATTGGATTAGCAAGAGTGGTGAATGAAGATATGAACTCTGTATGAGAAATATGTTCATCTAACGGATCTGCTTGGACGGGCTGAGGGGCTGACTGATTCCCGTTTCTTCTTTTGGGAGGCATGTTCTGTAGAAGAAAGGGAGAAACGATTTACACTTAGAGTAAAGCTTGAGCTCACATGACATGAATAGTTAAAGAAGGGAAACTATTCCTAAAACATCTCATAGCCTCTTATACATAAATGTGGCGCGCAACACATCCATGTACAGGACTCTACTAGATGCGGCTTTCTGACTTCCTAAGACTCTTATGAACTTGAATCTCTGATACCAAGTTTTTAATACCCCGAATCTGGTAACCAAAATGCTACATGGTGCTTATGACCTCAGAGGACCACAAGCGAACCCATGACTGATATCTATACTGGAACACTGCATAATATACTGTATAAATGCAAAAATAAAGGCTAAAAGGCTATAAGGTTCAAAACTGAGAAATAATATCTGATAAAATATAACATTTGAGTGGGGTATGAAATACCCAAAACAACTGAAATAAACTGCCTGAAAATGATAGTCTGAAAAGCCTCTAGCTGTCTGAATAAGAAGTTGATGGAAACCCTGGTAAGGACCACCTGTGAGCAACCCACATATAACAGGTAACTCTAGTGAGAACGGTAGGAACCCTCATATAATAGATTAAGCCACCTCATCTACCCATATATAATAGGCTATACTATCTCAACCTACGGTGGCTACGTAGTTCAAGAACGCAAGGATTGTTTCTAAGAATCACACCCTCATATAACTGGTGAGTTCCCATCCTTAGGTTCACTCAGTGCTAATTCCCACTCCCATCTGAATAGACACTGAACATGATTAACTTAACTAGACTATACTAAGTTCATTAAATTTCGTGGACTGACGGAATGCTATTGAGATCTAATAACTATCTGAGACTTCTAAGATTACTGAATCACTAAGATTTAATATAATTTTTGAGATTATAGGACAAATACTGAATTCATTGAGTTTTCCTGAGTTGCATGACTAACTATGTTCTAGGGATCATGGCTTGACTGAGAGTATCGTGAAAACATGACACTGGCTCTAGGCACATAGCTAAATTATCGGGTACAAGTACCCCCAGGACTCAATAGCATAAAAGTAATTCATGGAATAAGTTTTGAAGCACAACAATGGCTACACATATATCCATAATCCACTGAATAAGACATTTCATCAAACACTTGACATGCATGAACTTGTATATGAATGGGGATTTCACATTATCATACTAGTATGACACTTTTACTTCACATAGGTATTTAGTCAAACATATGGGGAGCATGATTTGGTTATACAATCATCAACACATCTAATAATTATGGATACATCATTCAACTTGTAAATTGAAGGATTTATCATGAATATCACATAATTCATCACATATTAGAATCAATTCTTGTAATTAATAGTCTATAACATGGAACGAAACCAAACAACAACATGAAAATCAATTTTCAATTCAATCAAATCATGACCATTCATAAATATACAAATCTTGGATTTTGAAAAGAGATTCTTGAACTTCATGGGTGAAAGAGACCCATGAATCAACACATGACGTACCTGAGTTAATGAATTCTTAAGGATTGATGGAGAGTTCTTGTGATTTAGCCCTTGAATTTTGAGAGCAAGGGTATCTTAGCTTGAGAGAGAGCAACTCAATTTGGGAAAAAATAGAGCGAATAATGATATTCTTAGGTCATGTAAGGTTAAATTTCGTGTTTAAGGCTGAACTAAAATCATGGGAAAAGACCCATCTAACCCTGGACGTGTCTTTTGATTTTTTTGTTAAAATCTCCCAATTTGGCAAGCTAGAGCGATGCGGCGCTATCACGTCGTGTCACTAGAAATTTCCCACTAGGAACTGGGCTGACAGCACGATACCGGGAAATCTGGATGCGACCTGGAAGTTCAGCGCGACGTGGAGACACCGCGCTGAGACACTAGAAAAAGGACTATTCTAAATTTGAGCCCTGGCGATGCTTCATAATCATGAAGGCTCACTGGATTTTGACGATTTCCACTTTGTCCTACTCCGTGATGCGTTGATGGCTCAAGTTATACATTGTCTCACTAAAAAGGCTCTAACTCTTCACTCGGGTGTCAGATTTAGGAAAATTTGGTATCGATGGAAAGCTCATTGAATTTCCTACATAACTAAATATGAAAATTTGGTAAATTCCCCATGGAATAAACATCATTCAATTTAGAAGCTAACACTTAAAATTCGTAGAATGAAATTAGTTAGGAAACTTCAAGGTATTAAAATATCTCCCCCTTGGGAACATTCATCCTTGAATGAGACTGATTGAGGTGGAAGAAATGATAGCTGAAGTATATATTGAACATGAACAACTGAAACATAACTACATTACTAACATTTCTTATATTCATACCGAGCTTGCATTTCTGATGCATGATTTCGTGACTGAACTGACTCATGAATACATGACTGAAATTTCTGATAACTGAGTTTCTCACAAGGAGAATGCTTGTCTGATGCATTAACACATGACTGATATGATGCATGAACATATGATTGAATATTCAATGGTAATTGATACCAAGTTTATAATGGAATTTTGAACATGAATTGGACACCAAGTTGCAACTGAAATATGAATATGACACTGAAAGGCTTATGAAAAGTTGTTACCTTGGGCTGAGTCTAAATTAGCGGTGAATAGGTGAGGATACTTGGTACGCATTTTTGCTTCTACTTCCCACGTAGATCCCTCAGCGGACTGATTCCACTAAATATCCTTGACTAGAGGGACTTCTTTGTTCCTCAGTCTACGTGTCTCATAGTCAAGAATTTCAACTAGAATCTCTTCATAAGAGAGGTTGTTCTGAATATCTATGGTTTGAACAGGGACTACAACTTTTGGATCACCCATGCACTTCTTGATCAAGGAGACATGAAAGAATGGATGAATTAAGGCTAGATCTGAAGGCAATTGGAGCTCATAAGCTACTTTGCCAAAGTGACTGAGAGTTTTGTAAGGATCGACATATCGGGGACTGAGCATTCCCTTCTTGCCAAACCTCTTCACTCCCTTAATGGGAGAGATCTTTAGATAAACATAATCACCAATCTTGAACTCGAGATCTTGTAAATGCACATCTGCATAATACTTTTGTCAGCTCTGAGCGACCCAGAGTCTTTCTCTGATCAACTGGACCTTTTCCAAGGCATCAAATACTAAGTCAGGCCCTATAACTGAGGCTTTACTAACTTTAACCCAACCGACTGGAGATCTACACCTCCTACCATAAAGAACTTCAAATGGAGCCATGTTAATACTGGAATGATAGTTGTTGTTATATGCAAATTCAATCAAAGGCAAGTGGTCATCCCAACTACCCTTGAAATCAATTGCACACACTCGCAGCATATCTTCTAATGTCTGAATGGTCCTTTCTGCTTTACCATCTATCTAAGGATGAAAGGTTGTACTAAGATGAGCTGGGGTACCAAGACCCTTCTGGAACGTTTTCCAAATATGAGAGGTGAACTGGGTACCTCTGTCTGAGATAATAGATAGTGGAACATCAAGCAATTTGACACTCCTTGATGTGGAGCTTGGCATAATCCTTAGCTGAATAAGAGGTATGAACTAGAAAAAAATAAGCTGATTTGGTCATTCTATCTACAATGACCCAAACTGAATCATGTTGATGATGAGTACGAGGCAAACCCATCATGAAGTCCACGTTCACTTTTTCCCACTTCTAAGTAGGAATATTAAACTCTTGCATGGACCCACTAGGATTTTGATGCTCTATCTTAACCTACTGACATGTAGAGCACTTGGCTATAAACTCTACAACATCTCTCTTCATCCCACTCCACCTATATATTTATCGCAAGTCACGGTACATCTTCATGGCCCCTTGATGAATAGAATAGCACGCACCAAGCACTTTTGTAAGAATTCGCAGTCTCAAGTCATCTACATTTGGAACACTCAGATGACCCTACAAACACAATACACCATCTCCCCCTTGGGTGAAAACCTTAACCTTCTGATCCTTGACTGACTCTATCAACTTGACTAGACTGGGATCTCTATCTTTTTTTTTCTTTTACCTCAGAAACTAGAGATAATTCTGAACTACTCAACCTATATATCACCCTCCTCTGTATCAACTAAGCGCACACCTAGTCTGGAAAGCTGATGGACTTCCTGAGCTAAGTTCTTCTTACTGTCCTCAACATGAGCAAAACTGCCCATAGACATTCTACTAAGAGCATCAGTGACTATGTTGGCCTTGCCTGGATGATAGAGGACACTCATGCCATAATCTTTAAAAATCTCTAACCAGCTTCTCTGATGAAGATTAAGATTTTTCTAAGAAAAGACATACTGAAGGCTCTTATGATCTGTGAACACATCTACATGAACACCGTATAGATAATACCTCCAAATCTTTAAGGAAAATACTATGGCTGCTAACTCAAGATTATGAGTAAGATAATCCTTCTCATGGGGTTTAAGTTGTCTGGAGGCGTAGGCTATGACCTTAACATATTGTATGAGGACAAAAACCAAGCCTACTCTGGATGCATCACAATACACTACAAACCCATCTTGACTATTTGGAATAGCCAAAACTGGAGCTGAAGTGAGTCGAGTCTTCAACTCTTGAAAACTCTTCTCGAAAGGATCTGACCACTGAAACTTGACTTTATCCTGGGTTATTCTGGACATAGGGAATGCAATAGAAGAAAATCCCTCAACAAACTATCTGTAATAGCCAACCAAACCTAAGAAACTCCTAATATCTAATGGAGAGATAGGGCAAGGTTAGTTTCTTACTGCTTCAGTCTTTTGAGGATCTACTTTAATGCCATAATCAGAAATAATATGACCAAGGAATGCTACTAACCTTAATCAAAATTCGCACTTATTGAATTTGGCGAATAGTTGATGATCTCTGAGAGTCTGAAGTACGATTCTGAAATGGTTTACGTGATCATATTCACTGTAGAAATAGAAAAGAATATCATCTATGAAGACTATAGTGAACAAATCCAAGTACTGCTTGAACACACGGTTCATCAAGTCCATGAAAGTTGTAGGGGCATTGATAAGACCAAAGGACATGACTTAGAATTTAAAGTGGCCATACCAAGTTTGAAAAGATGTCTTTGAAATGTCATATTCTCTGACTCTGAGCTGATAGTAGCCTGATCTAAGGTCTATTTTAGAGAAATAACTGGCAACCTAAAGTTGGTCAAACAATTCATCAATATGGGGAAATGGATACTTGTTCTTGAACGTGATTTTATTAAGCTGACGGTAATCAATGCACATTCTAAGAGAACTATCTTTCTCGTGCACGAATAAGACTGGTGTGCCCCATGGGGACATACTGAGTCTGATGAATCCCTTATCTAAGAGATCCTTCAATTTTCTTTTCAGTTCTTTGAGTTTTGCTAGTGCCATTCTGTATGGAGGAATAGATATGGGTTGAGTATCTGGAAGAAGATTAATGCCAAAGACTATTTCCCTTTCGGGAGAAATTCCTAGAAGATCTTCGGGAAAGATATCTAAATATTCACGCACGACTGGGACTGATTCAAGACTGGGAGTCTTGGAAATAGAATACTTAACATGAACAAGATGATAGACATATCCCTTAGATATTATCTTCTGTGCCCAAAGGTAGGAAATAAGTTGACCTCTAAAAGTGGAAGTACTACCCCTCCACTCTAGGAAGGGTTTATTCAAAAACTGAAACTGGACTATTCTGTTTCTCTGGTCGACTGTTGCATAACAAGAATAAAGCCAATCCATGCCGAGAAATACATCAAAATTAGTCATCTCTAATTCGACTTAGTGTACTGAGGTGACTTTCTAAAATATCATAATCGGGCAGTTCTTGTATACCCGTCGGGCTATGATAGTCTTACCCACTGGGGTAGATACTGAAAAGGGATATACTAGAATTTTGGGACCGATTTCAAAATCAACTACTATATAAGGAGTAACAAAAGATAAGAAAGCTCCTGGATCTAGCAAAGCATAAACATGCAAGTGAAAGATCTGTAACGTACCAGTAACTACATCAAGAAAATTTTCTTGATCTTGCCAGGACTGGAGAGCATAAAGTTTGTTTGGGCATTGCGTATTAGTAGCACTGGAAGTGGTACCCTACTAATTTGGGCGATCGATCTGGGCTCAGAAATGGTTCTGCTGACCCTAATAACCTGACTAGGGATAATCTCTATCTTTGTGGCTTGGTTTTCCATATCTGAAATATACATCACTGCCAGCTCTACAAGTACCCTTATGGTTCTTACCACAAGTCTGACAAAGGGGGTTAGTTCGGGCATTGCTGACACTGCCCTGAGACTTGGAGCCTGGCACCGTATCTCTATTATTATCCCTAAACTTATAAGCTAGAGCACTAGCCGAAGAAGGATATAGAATATATGGCTTAGGATAGAACTGAGAATGGTCTCCTCCCTCTGACCTAGGCTGAGCAAAGTTTAAACTACCTGTCCTTACTCTCTTAATCTGCCTTTCTCTTATCTTAATATTTTTATCTTCTATATGTTGAGCATGGGTCATATGCCTGGCTATGTTCATGTCACTATTTAACATCGTAGACCTGTACTCATTGACCATGCTAGCATTCACCCCAGAAACAAACTTACTCATCTCGGCCATGCTATCTGCCACTACATGGGGAGCATATCTGGCTAATTGATTAAACTTAAGAGAATACTCTTTCACCATCATGTTGCCTTGCCTGAGTTTGATAAATTATAACACCTTTACTTCTCTCAGCTTAGGGGAAAAAATCAATCTAAGAAGGCAGTAGCAAACTCCTCTCACTCAATAGGCCCTGCATCTACAACCCTTTCTACTTTTCACTATTTAAACTAAGTGTGAGCAACATCCTGCAACTGATATGTAGCTAGCGTACCACTCTTACTAGAAGTAACTCCCATGATATCTGTAACCTTCTGAACCTGGTCAAGTAACTTCTGAGGGTCCTCTTTTGACTTAGACCCAAAAAAGAATGGAGGATTTATTCGGGTGAAGTCTCAAATGAGGGTCCACTGGGTTTGCCATTCCTGGCTGGTTGTTCATTCTAAGTAGTAACTGAATTAGCAAAAGTGGTGAATTTAGCTCTACACTCTACATGAGAAACGTGTTATCCAAGGGATCTGCTTGGATGGGCTGAGGGACTGACTGATTCCTGTTTCTTCATTTGGGAGGCATATTCTATAGAAGAAAGGGAGAAATAGATTAGACTGAGAGTTAAGCTTGAGCTCAGACTCAGTGGAATGACATGAATAGTTAAAGAAGGGAAACTGTTCCTAAAATATCTCATAGCCTCCTGTACATAAATGTGGCACATAATACACCTATGTACAAGACTCTACTAGATGCGGCTTTCAAACTTCCTAGGACTCTATTGAACCTTAGGATCTAATACCAAGTTTGCAACACCTTGAATCTGGTACCCAAAATGCTATACTGTACTCATGACCCTGGAGGACCACAAGCTAACCCATGACTGTTATCTGTACTTAACACTGCATAATATACTATATAAATAAAGAACTAAAGGCTGAAAGGCCATAAGGTTCAAAACTGAGACATAATATCTAATAAAATATAACATCTGGGTTGGGTATGAAATACCCAAAACAACTAAAATAAACTGTCTGAACATGATAGTCTGAAAACCCTCTAGTTGTCTGAATAAGGAGTTAATGGGACATGTCCCCAGCTAACTCCATCTACTGAAAGCTAAACTAAATTAATGAAATAACTATTAATATTGTCCTGAAATGATAAGGACACACTGCTAAATCTGGCTACTATTGATACTCTGGAGCTCGTACTTCTGAACCTATGGTATACAATACTATAGCACAAATGCGTCAGTACGATTGAATGTACTGGTATGTATGTGAGGTAGGTTGAATGCAAAGCGTTCACATACATGAACTATACTAACTGACTAAATAAGATGAATATGAAATGCATGCATGAATACACAATAGCTATAACTAAGTTCGTGATAACATAATTAATGAGCTTGAGTACTGATAACATGAGATACTGATAACTGTATAATTGAAATAACTAATACTGAGTGGCTGTATCTGACAGTCTAGGTTCTAATGGAACTAGCTATGTTCTGTACTATTCTGAGTTGACTATATCTGACAGTCCTGAATTCTATAGAACTATCTGAGTTCTATTACTGAGACTAAATGATTGTATCTGACAGCCCTGATTCTGTAACTAAAATTGTGGGAAGTAGTCATCTTACCAATATGCCCCAAATAATGCATTATAGCTGAGTTGGGGTCCAATCTATAACCCCAATTAGAAGGGTGTCAACACCGCACCACAAGTAAGGACAATCTGTGAGCAACCCTCATATAACAGATAACTCTAGTAAGAACAATGGGAACCCTCATATAACAGGTTAAGCCACCGTATCTACCCTCATATAATAGGCTATGATGTCTCAACTTATGTTGGCTACGTAGTTTAGGAATGCAAGGATTACATCTAAGAATCACACGCTCATATAAAATGTGAGTTCCCATCCTTGGGTTTACTCGGTGCTAATTCCCACTCCCATCTGAATAGACACTGAACATGATTAACTGAATAGGACTAGACTGAGTTCATTAAATTCTGTGGACTGACGAAATGCTTTTGAGATCTGAAAACTGTCTAAGACTTCTAAGATTATTGGATTACTGAGATTATTAGACTGATACTAATTTCACTGAGTTTTCCTGAGTCACATGACTAACTGAGTTCTAGGAATCATGGCTTGACTGAGAGTATCATGAAAATATGACACTGGCTCTAGGCACATAGCTAAATTGTTGGGTACAAGTACCCCCAGGACTCGATAACATAAAAGTAATTCATGGCATGAGTTCTAAAGCACAACAATGGATACACATATATCCATAATCCATTAACTAAGACATTTCATCAAACACTTGACATGCATGAACTTGTATATGAATGGGGATATCACATTATCATACTAGTGTGGCACTTTTCCTTCACATAGGCATATAGTCAAACATATGGGGAGCATGCTTTGGTTATACAATCATCAACACATCTAATAATCATAGATACATAAATCAACTTATAAATTGAAGGGTTTATAATGACTATCGTGTAATTCATCATATCTTAGAATCAATTCTTGTAATTAATTGTCTATAACATGGAACGAAACCAAACAACAATATGAACATCAATTTTTAATTCAATCAAATCATAAACATTCATAAATATACAAATCTTGAATTTTTAAAAGATATTATTGATCTTCACGGGTGAAAGAGACCCATGAATCAACACATGACATACCTGAGTTAATGAATCTGGACAGATTGATAGAGAGTTCTTATGTTTGGCCCTTGAACTTTGAGAGCTAGGGTTTCTTGGCTTGAGAGAGAGAAACTCAATTTGGGGGAAAATAGAGTGAATAATGATATCCTTAGGTCATGTAGGGTTAAATTTCGTGTTTAAGGTTGAACTAAAATCATGGGAAAAGACCCATATAACCCTGGACGCATCTTTTGATTTTTTTTGTCAAAATTACCTGATTTGGCAGGCCGACGTGATGTGGTGCTATTGCGCCGTGTCACTAGAAATTGTGCACTAGTAACTGGGCTAATGGTATGATGCAGTGAAATCGCATTGCAATACTGGATGGTACCTGGAAGTTTGGCGCAACGCGGAGAAATTATGCTGAGACACTGGAAAAAGGACAATTCTATATTTAAGCCCTGGCGCGATGCATCATAATCATGGAGGCTTACTGGATTTTGATGATTTCCATTTTTTCCTTCTCTGCGACGCATTAATGGCTCAAGTGATACACTATCTCACTAAAAATGCTCTAACTCTTCACCCGGGTGTCGGATTTAGGCAAATTTGGTATCGATGGAATTGAATTTCCCACATAACTAAAAATGAAAATCTAGTAAATTCCCCATGTAATATCCATCATTCAATTTAGAAGCTAATACTTAACATTCTTGGGACAAAATTAGTTAGGAAACTTTGGAGTATTACAAAAAGTCTACACCGTCGGCAGAAATTCTTGCCACTGCGAAAGTCTCTAGAAGGCATGACTAGTAATCTCTCAATATCACTTTTATGACTTTCCTGACATCTCTTGCCAATATATTGGAATGTACATAGCGAGCAATTATTCTTATTTTTGTTTGTTCATTCCAATATAATTGCAAAAGACATCAAGAAAGTCATAAAAGTGATATTGAGAGATTGCTAATCTTGCCTTCTAAAGTCTTTCACTGGGGTAAGAATTTCTGTCGATGGTGTAGACTTTTACATGGAAAATATCTAGTTCTCTATATGGGAGAAGAGCGATCATTATAAAGGCTAATAGATTGAGCTCATTTGATTTGTCCACTATCTCAGGCACAGGTTTCTAATAGGGTAATAAGCCTGGAGTTACGTAACGTTTGACAGGCTTGGTAGAGTCAGTTTAGATCAAATGTTATGTAAATCCTTGCTAATTAATTTATCAAATCCCTTAAAGGTTGGTTGAGCAAAGCTGCATTGAGAAACGCTCAATAAAAGTGAGCTATTCAACTATTAGGACTACTACTTGAGTGTGCATCAATATGTTTTGACCAAAAACATTCATAGCGACTCTACATGTATAATTTAAGGCTTCTGAAGGAAGTGCTTTGAAGGGTTTCTACAATGCCAAAACTTCGAAGAAAGTGTTCCTGATCGAGCTCACAAAATACCAGGAACTTTATACCAACTTCACTGACGACAATGGCAAACTTGAATACCAAATCGACAAACTAGAGGCAAGCTTGAAAATATTTGGGATTCACATACTATAGCAAGACTCTGATCTTTTCTAAGATATGTTAAAAGCTTGCTAAGGCTAGAAAACATAATCAATTATATCCATATTGCTAAGGAAGTAATGATACTCAATCTGCCTTTCAATATTGTTTGTGGTTTCAATCATGTCAACAGCAGTGGACCTAATTTAAAACACAAACAAGAAGGCATGGGATGCAATTTGAAATTCAAAAATTGGAGCCTTCTCTTAGATTCCTTATTTTTACTGCAACTATTATTGGCGCAAGTTTTTTAGACTTACTATACATCATTTCAACCCTCGATGCCTGTGAGACTGCTTTTTTGGTCTTTTGGTAATTTCTATCTAGGTGATAATACCTACCACTATACCTAGTCACAGCTCCCTAGCAAAGTGTCCATCTGCATTATTTTTCTTTCAGAGAAACAACAGACGAATTTTTCATTACGGGATACACTTTCATATTTGCACTTGATTCAAATTTCTCATATTCTAAGTCAGTTTCATCGGTTAGATTCGCTTGAAGTTCCTTTCTACCCTATGTTTCCTCTTTACTTAGCTCTTAGATGATATAGTCTTTTATTAACCTCCTATTTTCCCTCACAGGCGTTCTCCTACCGCACCTTGTGGCATATAATCATCATCCCAAGTAACCCAACCATATAAATTTGGGCTAGGGGAATAACTATATTGATTTTAGTTCTTTGTTGAAGCAGAGAGAGGCTTCGATGGCCCTCTCAAAATCCAATGCACCCTAAAAGTTAGTCCAATCCCTATTGAATCTCTTTACAATAACACCAAAACTAGATTCCTTCACAATGTTTGACATATAAACATGAGCAACATCCGACATTAAATCTTAATAGGGTATCAGAACCATATTCATGGTACCTCTACCTTATCAGATTGGACCTATTAAACTTAACTATAAAATTATAGATATCTTATTTTAATGATCAATGACTAAACGGTAAAAATAGCATTTACAAAATTAGTGTACTCTGTGTGTTTTCATGGAAACTTTATCAGTAATACATACCTCCCACATATGAAGTGGTTCCATCTGCAAGTAGCTTATTCCTCTGAACCCATTTTTACTGTAGCCTCTTATGTTGGTCGGGCAAAAGTTAATCAACTTTCAGTTTATTATATCTACAAAGAGGAGGAAAAAACTTAATGTCAAACAAGAGAAGAACAAAAAGACATTATCCATCTGATGCAACAAATGTGGAGTCTATTGTAATAGATTTATAGTTTGTTGCAACAGATGTAGAGTTTGTTGCAACAGATGTGGAGTCTATTCAATTACATCAGACCAGCCTTCTAGTGGTTTGATTTGTTCCAACAGTTGCTCCATCTGTTGCAACATCAACAACAACATAAACTACAAAGAAACAATAAATAAAAACATCAACAACAAAGAAACAACATTATTTGTCCCAACACCATGAACAATATCATCAACAACAAAGAAGCAACATTCTTTATTCCAACACCACACAACAAGTTTCAACAATACCAAACCCACCAACAACATCAATAACAGCATCAACAATAAATAAATAAATAAAATACATACAAAAAAAATAATATTGTCAACAAGCCTTTTAAACTTCTACAATAGATGACTTTTTTCACATATTGTAATAAAAATTCTTGGTTCATTTATTCAACACTTAAAAGTTTCTTTAAATTTTTTAAATAAATATGATATGCGTAAATGGTAATTAAAAAAATGATGTAAATAACTTTCAAAAAAGAAGATGAGAATGAAAGACCAATAGTGAACCATACCTTACCTAAAATGTCAAAAGGGAATCAAAACAATAATTTTAGTCGAGGAAATATATGTATCATTTTAGATTGGAAAGGATCTTTATGAGAAAGAAGGGAGAAAAGAGAGAAAAAAAGCTGTGATAACCCTAAAGAGAAGAGAAAGAAAAAGATGAGAGATGCATAAAATAAAATTAGGGTTGAAGAAGAGATGAGATAATTCTAGATGTAGACGTGAGTTTAAATTTTCATTAATTAATATTCATTAAAACTTGAAGGGCACGAGGAGATGGGTGACATTGAAAAGACAAGATAAGACTAGTAAATGAGATTTTTGAGTTATCCAAGAAATATTTTTTACTGCCATTAGTAGTACTACTTTATCTTTCTTCTTTCAGACAGAAGCTTGCTTTAAAATTAAAAGAAAAAAATATATTTTCAACAAATATGTCATATGTTGCAACATATATCAATATCTATTTGAAAAAATCCAATAGCTCAGTCATCTGTAACAACAGATACAAAGTTCCATTTGATAATTAAATCAGATATGTCATCTATTACAATAGATATCAATATCTGTTTAAAAATTTCCAACAGCTCAGTCATCTGTCACAACAGATGCAAATGTCTATTTTATAATTAAATTAGATGTCATTTGTTGGAACAAATATGAATATCTGTTTGAAAATTTTCAACAGCTTAGTCGTTTGTTGCAACAGATTTCATTAAGTCTTTGGAATTGCATAGTGTTGGTATTGCGTTCATCACGACCCGAGTCATTGATCGATACCTCTGAGTTGAAAAGATTCTAATTAACTTAATGTTAAGCTAGTACCTAAATTGATTTTGGTAGAATTAGGGATGAATGAGTCCATACGGTCAACTACAACTTCCATTGAGTCTTTGCAATTGCATGGTGTTGGTATTGCGCCGACCCAAGTCATCGATCGATCTCTTTGATTTGAAAAGATTCTCATTAACTTAATGTTAAGCTAGTACCTAATTTATTTTGGTATAACTAGGGATGAATGAGTTCATAGGGTTAACTACAACTTCAATTGAGTCTTTGCAATTACATGGCATTGGTATTGCCCCGACCCGAGTCGTCGATCGATCACTCTGAATTGAAAAGATTCTCATTAACTTAATGTTAAGCTAGTACCTAAATATATTTTGGTAGAACTAGGGTGAATGAGTTCATAGGGTAAACTACAATTTTAATTGATCTTTGGAATTTCCATGGTGTTGGTATTACGTTTATCTCGACCCGAGTCGTCGATTGATCACTCTAATTTGAAAAGATTCTTATTAACTTAATGTTAAGCTAGAACCTAAATTGATTTTGTTAGAACAAGGGATGAATAAGTTCATAGGGTCATCTATAACTTCAATTGAGCTTTTGCAACTGTATGGTGTAGGTATTGCGTTCATCTCGACCCGAGTCATCCACCAAATCACTCTGAGTTGAAAAGACTCTTATTAACTTAATGTTAAGCTAGTACCTAAATTTATTTTGGTATAACTAGGGATTAATAAGTCCATAGGGTCAAATACAACTTCCATTGAGTCTTTGCAATTGCATAATGTTGGTATTGCCCCAACCCGAGTCGTCAATCGATCACTCTGAGTTGAAAAGATTCTCATTAACTTAATGTTAAGCTAGTACCTAAATTGATTTTGGTAAAACTAGGGATGAATGAGTTCATAGGGTCAACTACATCTTTAATTGAGTCTTTGCAACTACATGGTGTTGGTATTACGTTCATCTCAACTCGAATCATCAATCGATCACTCTAAGTTGAAAAGATTCTCATTAAATTAATGTTAAGATAGTACCTAAATTAATTTTGGTAGAACCAGGGATGAATGAGTTCATCGGGTCAACTACAACTTCAATTGAGTCTTTGCAATTACATGGTGTTGGTATTACATTCATCTCGACCTGAGTCATCGATCGATCACTCTAAGTTGAAAAGATTCTCATTAAATTAATGTTAATCTAGTACCTAAATTGATTTGGTATAACTGGAGATGAATGAAAAAATAGGGTCACTTATAACTTCAATTGAGTGTTTGCAATTGCATGGTGTTAGTATTGCGTTCACCTAGATCTGAGTCACTGATCGATCACTCTGAATTGAAAAGATTCTTATTAACTTAATATTAAGATAGTACCTAAATTGATTTTGGTATAACTAGGGATGAATGAGTTCATAGGGTCAACTACAACTTCAATTGAGTCTTTAAAATTGCATGGTGTTGGTATTACATTCATCCCGACCGGAGTCGCCGATCGATCACTCTAAGTTGAAAAAATTCTCATCAACTTAATGTTAAGATAGTACCTAAATTGATTTTTGTATAATTAGGGATGAATGAGTTCATAGGGTCAACTACAACTTCAATTGAATTTTTGCAATTGTATGGTGTTGGTATTGCGTTCATCCCGCCCGAGTCGTCAATCGATCACTCTGAGTTGAAAATATTCTCATTATATTAATGTTAACCTAGTACCTAAATTGATTTAGGTTGAACTAGGAATAAGTTCATAGGTTTAACTAAAACTTCAATTGAGTCTTTGTAATTGCATGGTGTTGGTATTGCATTCATCCCGACTCGAGTCGTCGATCGATCACTCTGAGTTGAAAAGATTCTCATTAACTTAATATTTTAAAAACTATATCTTTTAAAATTGTAAAAATTAATCAAGATCAATTCGGACCAAATTAACAATTTCAAAACTTGTCATTCTTTTCCACAATTATAATTCAACATATACAAATCATCAATTTGCGTGAAAAACTTTTTCTCATTTCAAATCTAAAGTTCTCTCTCTTCTCTCTCTCTTTTTCTCAACAATACAGACAATAACTACTCAACATATTTCTCAACCCTTTAAAACAGATCAATTTTCCTCTTATTTCTGACCACATAGTTGTTATTTTCGACTTCATTCTTACTTGTATCTTTTATTTTCTCTTTTTTTGTAGGTAACAGAGTTTGAGGAGAGTTCTACATTTATTCTTTACTCTAAAAATTAGGATTTTTTAGTTAATGATGAAAAAGAAGACTTTTAGATGTGTTATCTTTGAGAATGGGTTAACAATTTTGAGTTTTGATGCTAAAAAAATAGGAAGCACCCGAGAAAACCGTAGTTTTTATCTCAGTATTTTGTTGACTATCGTGGTATTGTTGGATGGGGTTTGTGGTATTGTTGGTGGTTGTTGTTGGTGGTGTCGGTATTTGTGGTTTTGGAGGTGGTGTCGGTGGTTTTGGTGTTGGTATTGGTATTAGTGGCATTGGTGATGGTCTTGGTGGCATTGGTTATGGTATTGGTAGTCATCATGGTAGTCCATCTGTTACAACAGGTGGAAGATTTGTTGGGAAATATTAAATAGGTCTTCAAACAGATTCCCTATCTGTTACAATTCATGGGTTATCCGTTGGATTTTTTTTTTGTAATGTGGCATAGAATAATTTATTGCAATTTGTCTTACCTTTTTTAAAAAAATTATGCAGACATCAAATGCAATGTATTTTTTGTTTTTCAATTGTTTGTAGTTAAAAGATGACTCCCAAAAGAAAAGAAATTGAATATGGATCAAATTCTGACCACCCAACAAAAAAGGCTAGAGTACAGATAGATTCGGAGGAACTTCCTGAACAATCACAGTCAAGGCAAAATAAAGATGAGAAAAGTGATAACTCCTTCTCACCAATGGGGCATGAATTAATATCGAAATCCCAGCATGATCCTGTCAAAACCATTAGTATCAACAGGTTTCGAGTTGTGATGTCGATGGATCTCCCTAAAGAAGTAACTGGTGATCTTGTACTTAAATGTCAGTTGGGGAAATGTTTTGATGAATTTAGGAGTATTATGAAGAATGAAAACATAGACGAACTTTTTAAGAGGAGCTACTTTGCATACTTTCTTATGTTGCCTGAGGACCACACTCTTCATTTCCAAATGAGCATGGTATATGGTCTTCTCAAGCGAAGAATCAAGTACACAAGAGATGATAAAGATCTAAAGGAGGGCGAATAAAAGATGGATGAAATATGGATCAACTACTATAGCATGCTGATTTGTTTTGGATTGAAAGAGTTTGCCATAGTGACGGGCTTGAGATGCGATCGTACAAAAGAACCTCTCATCAAGGAAACACCCCACAAAGGGCCCAACAAATGTAAGAGAAAAAAGATAGGTTGTTGGGCATTGTTGGATGACATAGTTACAAAGCGGGGGATTTAATGGAAGATCTCATGGATAAAAATATACCAAAGCACTACAGGGAAAAATTGTACTTAGTTTGCTTTGTCCATTTTGTTTTATTGGCAAGAGACATCAGGAAAGCCATAGAAGATGATTTTTTGACACTTGCTGATGATTTTGAGAAATTCAATGATTATCCCTGGGGATATGACAGCTACTACTTGACTGTCCAATATTTACTAACAAAGTTATCCCCAGGGATGATCACATTATCTTGTTTTCCTTGGGCTTTCATGGTAAAATTTATCACTATTTTTACTCATCCATTAATTTATATTGAATATAGTTATTATGTCTTTTTTTTGCTTGCCTCCTATTTACATTTTTTAGGCTTGGGCATTTGAAGTCATTCCTCCTCTCCGAAAGCAGGTAATGGATTACCCAGATGAGGTTTCTCATCCAAGGAACCTTAGGTGGTTGGCTACAAAGAACAACTTAAAAATTAAGGAGGCTAATCTCATTAACTCTCTGGATGATGCTGTACATTTTCTTTCAACTAAAATAATTTGCCTCAAAGAAAGTTATTGAAATAGATGTGTCATCTGTTGCAACAAATTACCTGTCAACTATAATTGGTACAATAGATGGGTAATCTATTGCGATAGATGATCCATATTTTGCAATAGATTAACCATTTGTTGTTTATTTCTCTGAACTCGACTCAATAGATTATCCATCTACTACAAATTATGCAACAGATAGGTAATCTGATGCAACATATTAACCACTTATTGCGAATACAAATTAGCTGTTGTGACAGATAGATCATATGTTGCATAAGTTGTTTGTGCTTACATGTAACCCAACTGACTGTAAATTATTATTATTATATGATTTAAATATATTTGTTTTTATTATAAGTTGTGCATCCTTGGATCGTGCCTGCTGAGCAGGAGTTAAGGATGACTTTTTTTATTACTCTAGGTCTTATTGATACAACAACAGACCCAATGGTGGATTTAATAAAAAATAAATTAGCTAGAGAAACAGCCATAAGAAGAGCAGTTAGGAAAGGTCAGCCTAATGTTGAAGCTTTTGATGACCAACCTACTACAATGTATCTGGGTGCTTCTTCTGAGGGTGTTGCTGGTGGAGTTGTTGATGATAATGGCAGCCATCTTGCTCCTGCTGCTTCTGCCAGTCATGATTATAAGCATAATGGTTCTCAGGAAAAAATAAATACATTTGAAAACACACCTTGCACAGGTCCATCTCACTCCTCGTCACCCTCATGTTCTCATTGCAAATGCAAAGTATGCAAGGACAAAGAGGATAAACTTCTTAAAAAACTGTGGCTATTGCTGAAGCTGCTAAGGAGTTGAAATCCAAGATGGGTGGCATACCATATAAGAAGGTAAGGGAGCCATACAGTCCTACAGTAGCAGTTAAGAGGAAGAGAAGAAACATTAGACAAATACTTTTCATTTTGAAAATATAAAAAATTGTAACTCCTCCCGCTCCAAGAGTTGTTGAAGTTCAGGGGTCGCTAAAAAAGGTGGACATATACGCGACACTTGGCGACGAAAATAAGAAGGAACTATAAAAAATCATGACTAATAAGACGAAACCTCCACAAGAATACAACATGCATTTATTTGACGCCCAAGACTTCATGTGTATGACCAATATGCATGACTGGTACATGGACAATGTAAGTTTACTTTTGCTAACCTAGCCTTCCAATCTACTCCATGAAGAAGAAGCTAAGCAACAGATATGTAATCTGTTGCAATATCTGGGTATTCTGTTGCAACATAATACACATCTGTTGCATAAGTTGTGTTAGCTGGGTAATCTGTGAACTGATTCAGACAACCCTCTGCAACAGAATCTTTCCACTGTGTTTTTCTTCATTACAATTACTAACCTATTTAAAAATTATCTTCTTATACTACAGTATGTTGATGAAATTCTCTGCCACATGACGGGTAGGCAATTAGCGTACCCGAATGCTTTTAATGCTGCTAATAAGATAATCGACCTTGATTTCTACAATAATTTCAAGAGTATGTATGATGATCTCTGTAGGAGAGCTGGTTTTGGTGGTCGGTGATTTGATATTTTAGTTTCTACGTTCAAATAGAATGAAGACATGATTAACTATGTTAGAGGGAA
>NW_025884220.1:75794-94593 GCF_002878395.1 Capsicum annuum
GAATTTCCTTACTGTTATAATTAAGCCAACCAATTACTTTTTATACAGCAATTCAGGTAGAACAACACTACTAATTCTACAATAAAAAGACTATTGATTTTGCTTATCATAATATCCATTCAGTAACAACTAACTTGAGAAAATTGAAGGAAAAGTGTCTTTTAAGTCTTGAATGAAGAATTGGTGACATTGACCAACTTAAAGGGTCAAACATAGTTAGGAAATTTGATTAAGTTAATTGTGGACTTGATTATTATTTTCAAAACTTTCTAATCTTTTAAAAAATACAAATCATCCCACATCCCTCTCTTTTCAAAATCATCGATCGTCTTTTTTTTTTCTTTCTCTCTTTCTCTCTCTCTCTCTCTCGACAGCTTCTCTCAAATCTCTCCTAACCAACAGTTCTGCAAAATTTCTCCCTTCAATTCTCAGAGACTTCAACCTCCAGCGCAAATATTCAGGCGAGTTCCTTTTTGACTTTCAACCGTCAATCGACGTGAAGACCTCTCCGGCGAAAACAACTTCGAGTTATTTGTTGTCCCATTTCTTCTTTCACAGGTAAAAAAATTATGCCTTTTTAGTTATGAAGAAATAGAGGAACTTGAACCAACTTTTCTTCTACTATTGGTTAACAATTTCAATAGTTCTTGCTTAAATTTAAAATATGGACTGAATAAAATCCTAATTTCTGGCATTTCTTCTCTATTTTTTCTGGTGTGAAATATAATTTTTTATTGTTATTGTAGTTCTTGTTGTCGAACTATTGATTCGATTTATTGGTGATTTTTGGTCACTGTTGATGTTCTTAGTGTGTGTATGTTGTGCTGGTGTTGCTGGGTTGATTTATTGTTTTTCTTGGTAAAAATGGTGTTGCAACAGATTAACCATCTGATTCAATAAATTAACTATCTGATGCAATAAATTAACCATCTGATGCACCAGATTAACTATCTGATGGAACAGATTAACCATCTGATTTAATAAATAAAATATCTGATGCAACAGATTAAACATCTAATGCAACAGATGAACAAAACAGATCATTCATTTGTTAAGATAGATGGCTCTTCTATTTGAAGAAATCTAAACAATATTGATCCAACAGATAACTTATTTGGCAACAAATTAGTGATCTATTTTAATAGATGTGTGGCCTATTTTTATTGATTCTAACGGATTACTCATCTTCTGCAACAGATTGCAACAGATAACCTACCTAGTGCAATATATATGTGGCTTATTTTTAATATTTTTGATGGATTATTCATTCGCTGCAACAGGTTGCTTATAGGTTACAACAGATAACCTACCTGGTATAATAGATAAGAGATCTATTTTTCTTATTTTCAACAGATTACTCATCTACTGCAACAGGTTGATTATAAGCTACAACAGATATCCTACCTGGTGCAACAGATGAGTGATCTATTTTTATTATTTCTATGGGATTACTCATCTGCTGCAACAGGTTGGTTGTATGTTGCAATAGATATCCTACCTGGTGCAATAAATGAGTGATCTATTTTTATTATTTCTAACAGATTACTCATCTGCTATAACAGGTATTATATGCTGTAACAGATATCCTACTTGGTGCAACAGATGAGTGATCTATTTTTTTTATTTCCAACAGAATACTCATCCGCTGTAACAGGTTGGTTATATGCTACAACAGATATCCTACATGGTGCAACAGATGAGTGATTTGTTATAATTATTTCCAATAAATTACTCATCCGTTGCAATAGGTTGGTCATATATTACATCAGATAACCTTCGTGGTGCAACAAATGAGTGATTTGTTTTCATTATTTCTAATGAACTATCATCTATTGCAATAGGTTTGTTATATGTTGAACAGATAACCATTCTGGTACAATAGATGAGTGATCTATTTTTATTATTTTCAATAGTTTACTCATCCACTGCAATAGGTTGGTTATATGTTGCAAAAGATAACCTTCCCGATGCAATAGATGAGTGATCTATTTTTATTATTTCTAATGGTTTACTCTTCCGCTGCAATAAGTTGGTTATATGTTTCTCAGATAACATACTTGGTGCAACAAATGTGTGGTATGTTGGAGCTGTTATTTTACTGTTTTGCATGTTAGATTTACTGTTATCCTTTTTAACGATGTATTAATCAATTATAATCTATTTATGCTCCTGTTAATGTAAGATAATATGGATCCCAAAAGAAAAAAACTGAATCAAAGTAAAGGAATAAGTGAAGTAGCTAGGCTACATCCACCACTCTATGAGCTTTCTTTACAAGCATTATCTCAATCAGGAGCAGAAGATAATGAACATGGGGAGGAGGAATGTTGCAAAAGAGATGATCCAAATGATAATAGCGCTTTCACCAAAGATTTGGTCAAAACCTTCAGCATTGATCGTTATCTTGTGAGAATGCAGTGCGATGGTGCCACAGATTTAATGGCTGATTTTATGGTTAAGCCAGCCAAGGGAAAATTTTTTCACGCCTTCAAAAAATACTTCGAGAATAAAAATTAGATCCTTATTTCACGGAAAGCTTCTTTAGGCAATATCTTGATTTGTCGGAGGAAAACAATGCTCATTTCTAAATGAAAATGATATATGATCTTCTCAAGCGTAGATTTATGTATGAACAAAGATAAGATGGATGACTGTGGATAAATTACTGTGGCATGCCTGTTTGTTTTGGTTGGAAGGAGTTTGCCATAGTTACTGGACTAAAATATTATCCTTCTTCTCCTTCTAAAGTTATACCTACTCTAACCCAAAAAAGAGCACCCCGCACACCCAAAAAAGGCAAAGACAAGTTGAAATCGTGATGACCTAGTATCTATGGTTGGTCCAAGCTTCAAAAACAAAAAATTGATAGAAGCGTTGAAAGGGAATAGACTTTCAAAGAAGCAAAAACAATCATTATGCTTGGTTTGGTTTGTACATAATATTCTTTGGGCGAGAGACGTTAACAACAACATATCAAGCGAATGTTCTGCATGCAAATGTCAAGACTGCAAGGCAAAACATGATGGAGTGATTAATGCTATTAATGAACCAACTGTTTTTGTAAAATAAATAATATCTAAGAGGGTTTTCATTCCATAAAAGAGGATTTCATATCCGTACACTCCAATAGAGATCAACGTAGCTAAGAGGAGAAGGAAAGAAATTTTCAAGGCATATTAAGCATCGAAAAAGCAAAATTACAATGCCTTTATCTTTGTCTTGCTATGTTGTTTAATGTACAAGGGCCACAAGAGAGCAACATATCTGTTTCATCTATTCCAGCAAAAAAATAGGCACATATCTGTTTCAACAGATAATACATCTGTTGAAAATTATCAAATATATATATATATATATATCTATTGCAACTGTTGTCTAACCTGTTGCATCAAATGTGTTATCTGTTGTAACATATGTCCGTCCATTTCAGCAAATCAAACAGATTTTTGTACTATTTTAATTTGTACCAATAGATGCGCCTTATGTTACAATAGAAGGGTCATCTGTATGAAATTATTGTAACGCTCTATTTTACCTATTTGAATCTATCCTAACAGATGATCTATCTATTGCAATGTAAGATTTATCTGTAGCAACAAATAGACAATCTATTGTATATCTATAATTAACATTGATAATTTTAGCTTTCCAGGTGGATGTCACAGTAGAAGCTACTATTGAAGAGCTTAATATCACAGTTGATAATCCATCAACTACTTCCAAAGAAGAAGAAAAAGTGGAGCCGGTCAGTTCAAGAAAATGGAAGAATTACTCATTTGAAGGTTTCAACATCTCGGATGAGGCTCCAAAAAAACTAACAAAGTTGATCGACGACAATTTAGAATGGATTGTCAATGGACTGTTAAAGCATCATGCCGGCAGGTACATAAATCAATTTTAAAGATATTGATTTATACAATTCTTGTTGTAAAAACATACACGACATTAAAACATATAAATCATCATGTATAAAACAAAATGATGAACACTACAAAGTGAGTAAATCGAGTCTTAGTTTTGATATGTTCGTTTTTGTTGTTGCACATCTCGGAATGAAGAATTGGTTCTTTTTGATATCACAACCCCAAACTTACTGGAATAATGAGGTTTAAATGCCATATATATTACTATTAATTAATACTTTATTTAATTACATCTGTGAATTAATTTTTTTGTCATGTAATATAAAATACTTGATAATATGTGTAGCACATCGATGTTATTTTTTACTACCTCCTAAAGAATGTCAAGTTGTAAACACAAAAATAATACAGATACACAATAGGCGATTGTTTGTACAAAGTTTACATCAATAATGCCTACGATAGGTATTGTCAACAACAATCAGAAGTTTCCCGAAGTGAGGAATGCTTAATCAACATCATTAAAGGTTTTAGCATTCCAACTGGCTTACCTTGGCATTTGGTCGACAATGTGTACATCCCAAATAATTGTGGTGATGAATTTCATTGGGTGTTGGTTGTCGTCATTCCAAAAGAGAGGCTCATCTGAGTTTATGAATCGATGTCATGAAGGAGACGTTTTGGGCCATAGTTTGATATACAAAAGATGGCCAAAAATAGCCTACTTACTATGATATGAGTGTATTTTTAGACCAAAAGGTTCGTACTGATCGATCGATGATTGAAGCATATAGAGATAAAATTAATAATCCATTTTATGTACAATATGTTGAAGAAATTGCTCAACAAACTATTGGTAGCTTGTAAGTATAAGTAAAATAATTTAGTTTTATTTCATAAGTTTCACAACGCTTACATGAACTGAAAGATATGGATTATCTACTTTTTTAAAATGCATGGATTGTGGTGTTTTAGTTGCCACTTACGCCGAGTATTTAAGTGATGGATTACAAGTACCAAATGATGGACTTGATGTCGTATTACTCCACAAAATATATGCTGCTCTTTTATGAAAATACGGAGAAGAAAAAACTCAGAAAACATACACAAGCAACATTAAAGATCCACGACGACTAAAGCCGAATTTCGTAGCACCGGATTAAGAACAACTTGTCCATATTGAGTAGATATTTATAGCTTGAGTCTGTCAATGTAATAACCTATCCTCCTTGGTTTAACTTTAACTTTTTGATTTATTTGTAGAGTAGATCATTTGTACCCATAATAATTTTTTTACATTTCATTTATTTGTTGAGTTATTTCATGTAATTTTTGAAGGCTTCGATTTTTTTTATGCTGTCTATGAATATAATTTAATTCTTAGTTTTAAACTTATTAATTGAAATGGAATACTAGATTCAAAGATCGCAACAGATAATATATCTGCTGCAACAGACGATATATCTTATCAAGCAAATTTAGACATATGTTGCAATATGTAGGTCATCTACTGGAAATTATAAAACAGGTCTTCCTACTTTTTTAATCTATTATAATAGATTACCTATCAGTTGCAACAGATTGATTATATATTATAATAGATTGTACATCTGTTGCAATAGACAGACTGTGAAACATCTGCATAATGCAACAGATGACCAACCTATTCAACAGATAATCAATCTGTCACAACAGGTATGAATCTGTTACAACAGATAGACAATCTGTTGCATTATAAAAATTTAAATTTTGCCAGACATAAAAAATTGCCACTACATGTAAAGTGAAGTGGCTTCAAATAAAAAATTATTATCGTGTTTCTCTCTGTCTTTGTACATATTCTTCTTTATGCATGGGCTCCAACTATTTAGTTAGTACGCCATAAGACCAAAAATCTTGCATATTTCCCATAACGGTGTCGTACATACCGGATATTTCTATGCCGATCAGCAAACACTCGATGTATGCAAGCGAGTATGGCTCGTACGCTGAATCAATTCTATTTTTTTAGAGGTGGATATTCTTATTTCGACCTTGAAAATTCCATGATTCCTTCATTAAAACTTTCGCCGGCAAATGATCCATCAGTTTACTCTGTGTCAACAACTTGGGGAACAACTTCAAGAGTGGCTGCACGTAGGTTAAAAATATTTCCTCGTTAAAGACCGGTAAGTTAAAGTAATAAACCTTAATTTTTCCCTCGTTGAGTAGTATCTCAACAGTGAGAAAATATTTGACTTCCACATTCATGACTGCAAGGATTCTCTTTGCCTTGGTACAACTCTTGTCGTGTGGATATGGCCTTTTCCCTCTAACATAGTTAATCATGTCTTCATTCTATTTGAACGTAGAAACTAACATATCAAATCACCGACCACCAAAACCAGCTCTCCTACAGAGATCATCGTACTTACTCTTGAAATTATTGTAGAAATTTAGGTCCATTATCTTATTGGCAGCATTAAAAGCATCCAGGTACGCTAATTGCCTACCCCTCATGTGGCAGAGAATTTCATCAACATACTGTAGTATAAGAAGATAATTTTTAAATAGGTTAGTAATTGTAATGTAGAAAAACACAATGAAAGATTCTATTGTAGAGGGTTGTCTGAATTAGTTCACAGATTACTTAACTAACACAACTTATGCAACAGATGTGTATTATGTTGCAACAGAATACCCAACTATTGCAACAGATTACATATCTGTTGCTTAGCTTTTTCTTCATGGAGTAGATTGGAAGGCTAGGTTACCAAAAGTAAACTTACATTGTCCATGTGCCAGTCATGCATATTGGTCATAAACATGAAGTCTTGGGCATCAAATAAATGCATGTTGTATTCTTGTGGAGGTTTCATCTTATTAGTCATGATTTTTTCTAGTTCCTTCTTCTCTCCATCGCCAAGTGTCGCGTATATGTCCACCTTTTTTAGCGACCCCTGAACTTCAACAACTCTTGGAGCGGGAGGAGTTACAATTTTTTATATTTTCAAAATGAAAAGTATTTGTCTAATGTTTCTTCTCTTCCTCTTAACTGCTACTGTAGGAGTGTATGGCTCCCTTACCTTCTTAGATGGTATGACACCCATCTTGGATTTCAACTCCTTGGCAGCTTCAGTAATAGCCATAATTTTTTAAGAAGTTTATCCTCTTTGTCCTTGTACACTTTGCATTTGCAATAAGAATATGAGGGTGAAGAGGAGTGAGATGGACCTGTGCAAGGTGTGTTTTCAAACATATTTATTTTTTCCTGAGAACCATTATGCTTATAATCATGACTGGCAGAAGCAGCAGGACCAGGATGGCTGCCATTATCATCAACAACTCCACCAGCAACACCCTCAGAAGAAGCACCCAGATACATTGTAGTAGGTTGGTCATGAAAAGCTTCAACATTAGGCTGACCTTACCTAACTGCTCTTCTTATGGCTGTTGCTCTAGATAATTTATTTTTTATTAAATCCACCATTGGGTCTGTTGTTTTATCAATAAGACCTAGAGTAATAAAAAAAGTTATCCTTAACTCCTGCTCAGCAGGCATGATCCAAGAATGCACAACTTATAATAAAAAAATACATTTAAATCATATAATAATAATTTACAGTTAGTTGGGTTATATGTTAGCACAAACAACTTATGTAACCTATGATCTATCTATCACAACAGCTAATTTGTATTCGCAATAAGTGGTTAATATGTTGCATCAGATTACCTATCTGTTGCATAATTTGTAGTAGATGGATAATCTATTGAGTCGAGTTCAGAGAAATAGAGCAACAAATGGTTAATCTATTGCAAAATATGGATCGTCTATCGCAACAGATTATCCATCTATTGTACCAATTATAGTTAACGGGTAATTTGTTGCAACAGATGGCACATCTATTTCAATATCTTTCTTTGAGGCAAATTATTTTAGTTGAAAGAAAATGTACAGCATCATCCAGAGAGTTAATGAGATCAGCCTCCTTAATTTTTAAGTTGTTCTTTGTAGCCAACCACCTAAGGTTCCTTGGATGAGAAACCTTATCTAGGTAATCCATTACCTGCTTTCGGAGAGGAGGAATGGCTTCAAATGCCCAAGCCTAAAAAATGTAAATAGGAGGCAAGCAAAAAAAATTCATAATAACTATATTCAATATAAATTAATGGATGAGTAAAAATAATGATAAATTTTACCATGAAAGCCCAAGGAAAACCAGATAATGTGATCGTCCCTGGGGATAACTTTGTTAGTAAATATTGGATAGTCAAGTAGTAGCTGTAATATCCCCAGGGTTAGTCATTGAATTTCTCAAAATCATCAGCAAGTGTCAAAAAATCATCTTCTATGACTTTCCTGGTGTGTCTTGCCAATAAAATGAAATGGACAAAGCTAAATAAATACAATTTCTCCCTGTAGTGCTTTGGTATGTTTTTATCCACTAGATCTTCCATTAAATCCCCCGCTTTGTAACTATGTCATCCAACAATGCCCAACAGCCTATCTTTTTTATCTTACATTTATTGGGCCCTTTGTGGGGTGTTTCCTTGATGAGAGGTTCTTTTGTACGATCGCATCTCAAACCCGTCACTATGGCAAACTCTTTCAATCCAAAACAAATCAGCATGCTATAGTAGTTGATCCATATTTCATCCATCTTTTATTCGCCCTCCTTTAGATCTTTATCATCTCCTGTGTACTTGATTCTTTGCTTGAGAAGACCATATACCACGCTCATTTGGAAACGAAGAGTGTGGTCCTCCGGCAATATAAGAAAGTATGCAAAGTAGCTCCTCTTAAAAAGTTCGTCTATGTTTTCATTCTTCATAATACTCCTAAATTCATCAAAACATTTCCCCAACTGACATTTAAGTACAAGATCACCAGTTAATTCTTTAGGACGATCCATCGACATCACAACTCGAAACCTGTTGATACTAATGGTTTTGATAGGATCATGCTGGGATTTCGATATTAATTCATGCCCCATTGGTGAGAAGGAGTTATCACTTTTCTCATCTTTATTTTGCCTTGACTGTGATTGTTCAGAAAGTTCCTCTGAATCTATCTGTACTCTAGCCTTTTTTGTTGGGTAGTCAGAATTTGATCCATATTCAATTTCTTTTCTTTTGGGAGTCATCTTTTAACTACAAACAAAAAATACATTGCATTTGATGTCTGTATAATTTTTTAAAAAAAGGTAAGACAAATTGCAATAAATTATTCTATGCCACATTACAAAAAAATAATCCAACGGATAACCCATGAATTGTAACAGATGGGGAATCTGTTTGAAGACCTATTTAATATTTCCCAACAGATCTTCCACCTGTTGTAACAGATGGACTACCATGACGACTACCAACACCATAACCAATGCCACCAAGACCATCACCAATGCCACCAATACCAATACCAACACCAAAACCACCGACACCACCTCCAAAACCACAAATACCGACACCACCAACAATAGCCACCAACAATACCACAAACACCATCCAACAATACCATGATAGTCAACAAAATACTAAGATAAAAACTATGGTTTTCTCGGGTGCTTTCTATTTTTTTAGCATCAAAACTCAAAACTGTTAACCCATTCTCAAAGATAACACATCTAAAAGTCTTCTTTTTCATCATTAAATAAAAAATCCTAATTTTTAGAGTAAATAATAAATGTAGAACTCTTCTCAAACTCTGTTACCTACGAAAAAAGAGAAAATAAAGATACAAGTAAGAATGAAGTCGAAAATAATAACTATGTGGTCAAAAATAAGAAGAAAATTGATCTGTATTAAAGGGTTGAGAAATATGTTGAGTAGTTGTTGTCTGTATTGTTGAGAAAGAGAGGGAGAGAGAAGAGAGAGAACTTTAGATTTGAAATGAGAAAAAGTTTTTCACGTAAATTGATGATTTGTATATGTTGAATTATAATTGTGGAAAAGAATGACAAGTTTTGAAATTGTTAATTTGGTCTGAATTGATCTTGATTAATTTTTACAATTTTAAAAGATATAGTTTTTAAAATATTAAGTTAATGAGAATCTTTTCAACTCAGAGTGATCGATCGACGACTCGAGTCGGGATGAATGCAATACCAACACCATGCAATTACAAAGACTCAATTGAAGTTTTAGTTAACCCTATGAACTTATTCCTAGTTCTACCTAAATCAATTTAGGTACTAGCTTAACATTAAGCTAATGAGAATATTTTCAACTCAGAGTGATCGATTGAATACTCGGGGCGGGATGAACGCAATACCAACACCATACAATTGCAAAAATTCAATTGAAGTTGTAGTTGACCCTATGAACTCATTCATCCCTAATTATACAAAAATCAATTTAGGTACTATCTTAACATTAAGTTGATGAGAATTTTTTCAACTTAGAGTGATCGATTGGGGACTCCGGTCGGGATGAATGTAATACCAACACCATGCAATTTCATAGACTCAATTGAAGTTGTAGTTGACCCTATGAACTCATTCATCCCTAGTTATACCAAAATCAATTTAGGTACTAGCTTAATATTAAGTTAATAATAATCTTTTCAACTTAGAATGATCGATCAATGACTCAAATCGAGATGAACGCAATACTAACACCATGCAATTGCAAACACTCAATTGAAGTTATAAGTGACCCTATTTTTTCATTCATCCCCCAGTTCTACCAAATCAATTTAGGTACTAGCTTAACATTAATTTAATGAGAATCTTTTCAACTTAGAGTGATCGATCGATGACTCAGGTCGAGATGAATGCAATACCAACACCATGCAATTGTAAAGACTCAATTGAAGTTATAGTTGACCCGATGAACTCATTCATCCCTGGTTCTACCGAAATTAATTTAGCTACTAGCTTAACATTAATTTAATAAGAATCTTTTCAACTTAGAGTGATCGATCGATGATTCGAGTTGAGATGAACGTAATACCAACACCATGTAGTTGCAAAGACTCAATTAAAGATGTAGTTAACCCTATGAACTCATTCATCCCTAGTTTTACCAAAATCAATTTAGGTACTAGCTTAACATTAAGTTAATGAGAATCTTTTCAACTCAGAGTGATCGATCGACGACTTGGGTTGGGGCAATACCAACATTATACAATTGTTGATGCTGTTATTGATATTGTTGGTGGGTTTGGTATTGTTGAAACTTGTTGTGTGGTGTTGGAATAAAGAATGTTGCTTCTTTGTTGTTGATGATGTTGTTGATGGTGTTGGAACAAATAATGTTGTTTCTTTGTTGTTGATGTTTTTATTTATTGTTTCTTTGTAGTTTATGTTGTTATTGATGTTGCAACAGATGGAGCAACTGTTGGAACAAATCAAACCACTAGAAGGCTGGTATGATGTAATCGAATAGACTCCACATCTGTTGCAACAAACTCTACATCTATTGTAACAAACTATAAATCTATTACAATAGACTCCACATTTATTGCATCAGATGGATAATGTTCTTTTTGTTCTTCTCTTGTTTGACATCAAGTTTTTTCCTCCTCTTTGTAGATATAATAAATTGAAAGTTGATTAATTTTCTCCCGACCAACACAAGAGGCTACAGTAAAAATGGGTTCAGAGGAATAAGCTACTTGCAGATGGAACCACTTCATATGTGGGAGGTATGTATTACTGATAAAGTTACCATGAAAACACACAGAGTACACTAATTTTATAAATGCTATTTTTACCGTTTAGTCATTGATCATTAAAATAAGATATCTGTAATTTTATAGTTAAGTTTAATAGGTCCAAACTGATAAGGTAGAGGGACCATGAATATGGTTCTGATACCCTATTAAGATTTAATGTCGGATGTTGCTCATGTTTATGTGTCAAGCATTGTGAAGGAATCTAGTTTTGGTGTCATTGTAAAGAGATTCAGTAGGGATTGGACTAACTTTTAGGGTGCATTGGATTTTGAGAGGGCCATCGAAGCCTCTCTCTGCTTTAACGAAGAACTAAATCAATATAGTTATTCCCCTAGCCCAAATTTATATGGTTGGGTTTCTTAGGATGATGATTATATGCCACAAGGTGCGGTAGGAGAATACCTGTGAGGGAAAATAGGAGGTTAATAAAAGACTATATCATCTAAGAGCTAAGTAAAGAGGAAACATAGGGTAGAAAGGAACTTCTAGCGAATCTAACCGATGAAACTGACTTAGAATATGAGAAATTTGAATCAAGTGCAAATATGAAAGTGTATCCCATAATGAAAAATTCGTCTGTTGTTTCTCTAAAAGAAAAATAATGCAGATGGACACTTTGCTAGGGAGCTGTGACTAGGTAGAGTGGTAGGGATTATCACCTAGATAGAAATTACCAGAAGACCAAAAAAGCAGTCTCACGGGCATCGAGGGTTGAAATGATGTATAGTAAGTCTAAAAAACTTGCGCCAATAATAGCTGCAGTAAAAATAAGGAATCTAAGAGAAGGCTCCAATTTTTGAATTTCAAATTGCATCCCATGCCTTCTTGTTTGTGTTTTAAATTAGGTCCACTGCTGTTGACATGATTGAAACCACAAACAATATTGAAAGGCAGATTGAGTATCATTACTTCCTTAGCAATATGGATATAATTGATTGTGTTTTCTAGCCTTAGAAAGCTTTCAACATATCTTAGAAAAGATTAGAGACTTGCTGTAGTATGTGAATCCCAAATATTTTCAAGCTTGCCTCTAGCTTGTCGATTTGGTATTCAAGTTTGTCATTGTCGTCATTGAAGTTGGTATAAAGTTCCTGGTATTTTGTGAGCTCGATCAAGAACACTTTCTTCAAAGTTTTGGCATTGTAGAAACCCTTTAAAGAACTTCCTTCAGAAGCCTTAAATTATACATGTAGAGTCGCTATGAATGTTTTTGGTCAAAATATATTGATGCACACTCAAGCAGTAGTCCTAACAGTTGAATAGCTCACTTTTATCGAGCGTTGCTCAATGCAGCTTTGCTCAACCAACCTTTAAGGGATTTGATAAATTAATTAGCAAGGATTTACATAACATTTGATCTAAACTAACTCTACCAAGCCTGTCAAACATTACGTAACTCCAGGCTTATTACCCTATTAGAAACCTGTGCCTGAGATAGTGGACAAATCAAATGAGCTCAATCTATTAGCCTTTCTAATGATCGCTCTTCTCCCATATAGAGAACTAGATATTTTCCATGTAAAAGTCTACAACATCGACAGAAATTCTTGCCCCAGTGAAAGACTTTAGAAGGCAAGATTTGCAATCTCTCAATATCACTTTTATGACTTTCTTGATGTCTTTTGCAATTATATTGGAATGAACAAACAAACATAAGAATAATTGCTCGCTATGTACATTCCAATATATTGGCAAGAGATGTCAGGAAATTCATAAAAGTGATATTGAAAGATTACTAGTCATGCCTTCTAGAGACTTTTGCAGTGGCAAGAATTTCTGCCGACGGTGTAGACTTTTTGTAATACCCCAAAGTTTCCTAACTAATTTTGTCCCAAGAATGTTAAGTATTAGCTTCTAAATTGAATGATGTTTATTACATAGGGAATTTACTAGATTTTCACTTTTAGTTATGTGGGAAATTCAATTCCATCGATACCAAATTTGCCTAAATCCAACACCCGGGCGAAGAGTTAGAGCATTTTTAGTGAGATAGTGTATCACTTGAGCCATTAATGCGTCGCAGAGAAGGACAAAATAGAAATCATCAAAATCCAGTAAGCCTCCATGATTATGATGCATCGCGCCAGGGCTTAAATATAGAATTGTCCTTTTTCCAGTGTCTCAGCACAATGTCTCCGCGTTGCGCCAAACTTCCAGGTACCATCCAGTATTGCAATGCGATTTCACTGTGTCACACCATTAGCCCAGTTACTAGTGTGCAATTTCTAGTGACTCGGCGCAATAGCACCACATCACGTCGGCCTGCCAAATCAGGTAATTTTGACAAAAAAAAATCAAAAGATGCATCCAGGGTTATATGGGTCTTTTCCCATGATTTTAGTTCAGCCTTAAACACGAAATTTAACCCTACATGACCTAAGGATATCATTATTCACTCTATTTTTCCCCAAATTGATTTTCTCTCTCTCAAGCCAAGAAACCCTAGCTCTCAAAGTTCAAGGGCGAAATCACAAGAACCCTCTATGAATCTGTCTAGATTCATTAACTCAGGTACGTCATATGTTGATTCATGGGTCTCTTTCACCCATGAAGATCAATAATATCTTTTAAAAATCCAAGATTTGTATATTTATGAATGTTTATGATTTGATTGAATTGAAAATTGATGTTCATATTGTTGTTTGATTTTGTTCCATGTTATAGACAATTAATTACAAGAATTGATTCTAATATATGATGAATTACATGATAGTCATTATAAACCCTTCAATTTATAAGTTGATTTATGTATCCATGATTATTAGATGTGTTGATGATTGTATAACCAAAGCATGCTCCCCATATGTTTGACTAAATGCCTATGTGAAGGAAAAGTGCCACACTACTATGATAATGTGATATCCCATTCATATACAAGTTCATGCATGTCAAGTGTTTGATGAAATATCTTAGTCAATGGATTATGGATATATGTGTATCCATTGTTGTGCTTTAGAACTCATGCCATGAATTACTTTTATGTTATCGAGTCCTGGGGGTACTTGTACCCAACAATTTAGCTGTGTGCCTAGAGCCAATGTCATGTTTTCATGATACTCTCAGTCAAGCCATGATCCCTAGAACTCAGTTAGTCATGTGACTTAGGAAAACTCAGTGAAATTATTATTAGTCTAATAATCTCATTAATCCAGTAATCTTAGAAGTCTCAGACAGTTTTCAGATCTCAATAGCATTTCGTCAGTCCATGGAATTTAATGAACTCAGTCTAATCCTGTTCAGTTAATCATGTTCAGTGTCTATTCAGATGAGAGTGGGAATTAGCACCGACTAAACCCAAGGATGGGAACTCACATTTTATATGAGCGTGTGATTCTTAGATGCAATCCTTGCATTCCTGAACTACGTAGCCAGCATAAGTTAAGACATCATAGCCTATTATATGAGGGTAGATACGGTGGCTTAACCTGTTATATGAGGGTTCCCACTGTTCTTACTAGAGTTACCTGTTATATGAGGGTTGCTCACAGATTTTCCTTACTTGTGGTGCGGTGTTGACACCCTTCTAATTGGGGTTATAGATTGGACCCCAACTCAGCTATAATGCATTATTTGGGGCATATTGGTAAGATGACTACTTCCCACAATTTTAGTGACAGAATCAGCGCTGTCAGATACAATCATTTAGTCTCAGTAACAGAACTCAGATAGTTCTATAGAATTCAGGACTGTTAGATATAGTCAACTCAGAATAGTACAGAACTCAGCTAGTTCCATTAGAACCTAGACTGTCAGATACAGCCACTCAGTATCAGTTATTTTAATTATACAGTTATCAGTATCTCATGTTATCAGTACTCAGGCTCAGTAATTGTGTTATCACGAACTTAGTTACAGCTATTGTGTATTCATGCATGCATTCTCATGTTCATCTTATTTAGTCAGTTAGTATAGTTCATGCATGTGAACGCTTTTCATTCAACCTACCTCATATACATACCAGTATATTCAATCGTACTGACGCATTTGTGCTATAGTATTTTATACCATAGGTTCAGAAGTACGAGCTCTAGAGTATCAATAATAGCCAAATTTAGCAGTGTGTCCTCATCATTTAAGGACAATATTAATAGTTATTTCATTAATTTATTTTAGCTTTCAGTAGATGGAGTTAGCTGGGGACATGTCCCATTAACTCCTTATTCAGACAATTAGAGGGTTTTCAGACTATCATGTTCAGACAGTTTATTTCAGTTGTTTTGGGTATTTCATACCCAACCCAGATGTTATATTTTATTAGATATTATGTCTCAGTTTTGAACCTTATGGCCTTTCAGTCTTTAGTTCTTCATTTATACAGTATATTATGCAGTGTTAAGTACAGATAACAGTCATGGGTTAGCTTGTGGTCTTCCAGGGTCATGAGTACAGTATAGCATTTTGAATACCAGATTCGAGGTGTTGCAAACTTGGTATTAGATCCTAAGGTTCAATAGAGTCCTAGGAAGTTTGAAAGCCGCATCTAGTAGAGTCTTGTACATGGGTGTATTATGTGCCACATTTATGTATAGGAGGCTATGAGATATTTTAGGAACAGTTTCCCTTCTTTAACTATTCATGTCGTTCCACTGAGTCTGAGCTCAAGCTTAACTCTCAGTCTAATCTATTTCTCCTTTTCTTCTATAGAATATGCCTCCCAAATGAAGAAACAGGAATCAGTCAGCCCCTCAGCCCATCCAAGCAGATCCCTTGGATGAACACGTTTCACATGTAGAGTGCAGAGCTAAATTCACCACTTTTGCTAATTCAGTTACTACTTAGAATGAACGACTAGCCAGGAGTGGCAAACCCGGTGGAACCTCATTTGAGACTTCACCCGAATGAATCCTCCATTCTTTTTCGGGTCTAAGTTAGAAGAGGACCCTCAGAAGTTCCTTGACCAAGTTCAAAAGGTTACGAATATCATGGGAGTTACTTCTAGTGAGAGTGCTACGCTAGCTACATATCAGTTGTAGGATGTTGCTCACACTTGGTTTAAATAGTGGAAAGTAGAAAGTGTTGTAGATGTAGGGCCTATTGAGTGGGAGGAGTTTGCTACTGCCTTCTTAGATTGATTTTTTCCCCTAAGATGAGAGAAGTTAAGGTGTTAGAATTTATCAAACTCAGGCAAGGCAACATGACGGTGAAAGAGTATTCTCTTAAGTTTAATCAATTAGCCAGATATGCTCTCCATGTAGTGGCAGATAGCATGGCCGAGATGAGTAAGTTTGTTTTTGGGGTGAATGCTAGCGTGGTCAATGAGTGCAGGTCTACGACGTTAAATAGTGACATGAACATAGCCAGTCTTATGACCCATGCTCAACATATAGAAGATAAAAATATTAAGATAAGAGAAAGGCAGATTAAGAGAGCAAGGACAGGTAGTTTAAACTTTGCTCAGCCTAAGTCAGAGGGAGGAGACCATTCTCAGTTCTATCCTAAGTCATATATTCTATCTCCTTCTTCGGCTAGTGCTCTAGCTCATAAGTTTAGGGATAATAATAGAGATAGGGCGCTAGCCTCTAAGTCTTAGGGTAGTGTCAGCAATGCCCGAACTAATCCCCTTTGTCAGACTTGTGGTAAGAACTACAAGGGTACTTGTAGAGCTGGCAGTGATGTCTATTTCAGATGTGGAAAACTAGGCCACAAAGATAGAGATTATCCCTAGTCAGGTTATTAGGGTCAGCAGAACCATTTCTGAGCCCAGATCGTTCGCCCAAATTAGTAGGGTGCCACTTTCAGTGCTACTAATGCACAATGCCCAAATAAACTTTATGCTCTCCAGTACTGGAAAGATCAAGAAAATTTTCCTGATGTAGTTACTGGTATGTTACAGATCTTTCACTTGCATGTTTATGCTTTGCTAGATCCAGGAGCTTTCTTATCTTTTGTTACTCCTTATATAGTAGTTGATTTTGAAATCAGTTCCAAAATTCTAGTAGATCCCTTCTCAGTATCTACCCCAGTGGGTAAAACTATCATAGCCCGGCGGGTATATAAGAACTGCCTGATTCTGATATTTCAGAAAGTCACCTCAGTACACTTAGTTGAATTAGGGATGACTAATTTTGATGTATTTCTCAGCATGGATTGGCTTTATTCTTGTTATGTGACAGTCGACCGCAGAAATAGAATAGTACAGTTTCAGTTTCTAAATGAACCCTTCCTGGAGTGGAGGGGTAGTACTTCCACTTTTAGAGGTCAACTTATTTCCTACCTTTGGGCACAGAAGATAATATCTAAGGGATATGTCTATCATCTTGTTCATGTTAAGGATTCTATTTCCAAGACTCCCAATCTTGAATTAGTCCCAGTCGTGAGCGAATATTCAGATATCTTTCCCGAAGATCTTCTAGGAATTTCTCCCAAAAGGGAAATAGTCTTTAGCATTAATCTTCTTCCAGATACTCAACCCATATCTATTCCGCCATACAGAATGGCACTAGTAAAACTCAAAGAACTGAAAATGAAATTGAAGGATCTCTTAGATAAGGGATTCATCAGACCCAGTAAGTCCCCATGGGGCACACCAGTCTTATTCGTGCACAAGAAAGATAGTTCTCTTAGAATGTGCATTGATTACCGTCAGCTTAATAAAGTCACGTTCAAGAACAAGTATCCATTTCCCCATATTGATGAATTGTTTGACCAACTTTAGGTTGCCAGTTATTTCTCTAAATAGACCTTAGATCAGGCTACTATCAGCTCAGAGTCAGAGAATATGACATTTCAAAGACATCTTTTCAAACTTGGTATGGTCACTTCAAATTCCAAGTCATGTCCTTTTATCTTATCAATGCCCCTGCAACTTTCGTGGACTTGATGAACCATGTGTTCAAGCAGTACTTTGATATGTTTGCTATAGTCTTCATAGATGATATTCTTTTCTATTTCGACAGTGAATATGATCACGTAAACCATTTCAGAATCGTACTTCAGACTCTCAGAGATCATCAACTATTCGCCAAATTCAGTAAGTGCAAATTTGGTTAAGGTCAGTAGCATTCCTTGGTCATATTATTTCTGATGATGGCATTAGAGTAGATCCTCAAAAGACTAAAGTAGTAAGAAACTAACCTTGCCCTGTCTCTCCATTAGATATCAGGAGTTTCTTAGGTTTGGTTGGCTATTACAGATAGTTTGTTGAGGGATTTTCTTCTATTGCATTCCCTATGTCCAGAATAACTCAGGATAAAGTCAAGTTTCAGTGGTCAGATCCTTTCGAGAAGAGTTTTCAGGAGTTGAAGACTCGACTCACTTCAGCTCCAGTTTTGGCTATTCCAAA